>NC_059426.1:4808825-5013825 GCF_021028975.2 Sphaerodactylus townsendi
CCTCCTCTTCTTCTTCTTCCTTCTTCTTCTTCTTCTTCTTCTTCTTCTTCTTCTTCTTCTTCTTCTTCTTCTTCTTCTTCTTCTTCTTCTTCTTCATCTTTATTCTGCAAGAAAACTCTTTGGCAGGGGTGTAACTTTATAAAATTGCACCTGGGGTTCTGTGGGTGCCAACCCCTCCCCCTCACAGCTACACCCCACTCTCAATCTCCACGGGGTTTTGAGGCTGGGATGCAGTTGCAAGGGGGCATGGCCCTGCAATGCGCCCCAAAGGAAGTGGTGCCCGGGTCTCCAGCCCCCCCTCCCCCGTGCCCTTCCTCTCTACATCATTGCTCTTTGGGCAATAATTTCAGAGAGTTGCCATGCTGATCTGTTGTAGAACAACTGGATTCGAATCCAGTAGCACCTGAAAAACCAACAAGATTTTTGGGGCATGAGCTTCCAAGAGTCAAAGCTCTTTTTGTCAAACAGGGACCTCCGTTTCTACTTGTATGTGATAAAAGGAGCTTGCCTCTTGGAAGCTTCCACCCCGAAGTCTTGTTGGTGTCTAAGATGCTACTGGACTCAAATATAGCTTTTTAGGTAAAAACAGTAATGAATTTTGGGGGGGAAATGGAGTCAGAGGGTGTCTTAGTTATCAGACATTTGGGAAATCGCATCCTAAAGTATCATCTTCCTTACTCTTTGCAATGTACCTTGGTTACTTTTAAGATTGGGAAGCACGCATTGACAGTCATGGGAGGATATTCTATGTGGACCACGTAAACAGGACCACTACGTGGCAGCGGCCTACGGCACCCCCAGCTCCTCAGATTCTCCAGCGTTCCAACTCTATACAGCAAATGGAGCAGTTGAACCGCCGGTGAGAATTACTCTAATTGTTACAGTGTCTGCTGTACATAAGAACTGTCTTGCAATCTATAATGGAGCAGCAGTGGCGTAGGAGGTTAAGAGCTTGTGTATCTAATCTGGAGGAACTGGGTTTGATTCCCAGCTCTGCCGCCTGAGCTATGGAGGCTTATCTGGGGAATTCAGATTAGCCTGTACACTCCAACACACGCCAGCTGGGTGACCTTGGGCAAGTCGCAGCTTCTCGGAGCTCTCTCAGCCCCACCTACCTCACAGGGTGTTTGTTGTGACGGGGGAAGGGCAAGGAGATTGTAAGCCCCTTTGAGTCTCCTGCAGGAGAGAAAGGGGGGATATAAATCCAAATTCTTCTTCTTCAATAACTGTCACTCTTTATCTTCATTGCAGTTTCCACATTCTGAGAAATGTTGAAATAGTTGCTCTTTTCCATTATCTTAGAGGTGTCTAACTCTGGTGCTTCAGATGTTCACGGACTACAATTCCCATCAACCCAGTTGGCCATGCCAGCAGGGGTTGATGGAAATTGTAGTCCATGAACATCTGAAGCACCAGCGTTGGACACCTCCTGCATTATATTTTCCATATTTTTCATTATATTTTCCATAATATCTTGTTCACATGTAGAGATGGGCTTAGCCCAGAAATGTAGTATTTACAGAACGTTCTTATTTTATGAAAATTAGGCTAAAGAGTGTAAATGCCTCTGGCCCAGTCCTGTGGCCAGACTGTAGTATACAATGATATATGGTCCCCCACTCTTCATCCCTAAAGTGATAAAGAAAAGAGGAAGGCTCAAAAATTGCTTGTCCCTTGGAATTCTGCTTTTTGGAGCTCAACTGGAAGGAGTAGTTGAGGCTGAAACAGAGAAAGAGTTTACTTCTGATGTAACTTCCTTGTTTGCCAATGTGTCAGTCTTTTGGGAAATTATGCGATGCATTTGTTGTGTGCTGTGCATAATAATGCCAGTCTTGGAACTTCAGGTATCAGAGTATTCGTCGGACGATGACTAGCGACAGGCCAGAGGAGCATCCAAATGTCATGGATGGACCTGGAGAAGATCCTGACTGCCAGTACCCTAATGCAGGTAAGATGCCACTTGTTGCCCTGTGTTTGCATCCTCCTTAGTGGTGGAAAGAGCTGTCAAGGCACAACTGACAGAAGGTGACCTCAGTGGGCTAATGTCAGAATCCCAAAAACTGAAACAAACTCATGTGCAAGAACAGCAGTTTATTCAGGATGAGGATCTTCCCTGGATGAAGCCAGAACTGACTTTGCCTGTGCAAAATCCAGTAATTAAAACAACTCGCACCCCCCATCCTGGGAAAGCGCGCCCAAAAGTAAGTGTAGGAAAGATAACAGTGAAGATGCCCAGCCAGTGACCTTGGCCAGCACCTCGGAGGAAGAAAGCATATACATGAAACAGGCAAAAGGCAGACAGTATTGCAATTAACCCATTCCACCACCACCCAACTGACAGAAAGCAGCATAAGCAAATCCCCAATTCTAACAGGCCTCCTGACATTCCGCTCCCTCTAGGGGGAAATCACATCTATGTTTATTAGCCTGACGTTTGTAAGCATCCCTCGCTTGTTGCAAAGCGGTCAGAATGGGAGGCCATTGATCAGCAACAGAACGCATCCAGTCCTTCATTTCAGGGCCAGGGCCTTTCCCCAGCTGTAATGAAGGCAGAGTGGGTGCCGAACGGCCATAAACCACCTCAAAGGGAGTCTTGCACATGCTACTATGAACAGAGTTATTGTAAGCGTACTCCACATAGGGTAACAGATCAACCCAATTGTCCTGCTGATAATTGACATAACATCCGAGATACTGTTCCAAAGTCTGATTGGATTTCTCCGACTCCCCGTCACTTTGGAGGTGGTACACCGAGGAAAGCCCCTGTTCAATGCTCAAAAGTTTCATTAAGGCCCTCCAAAAGTTAGACACAAATTGACTACCGCCGTTGGAGATCACTTTCTGCGGGGCAGAATGAAGTCTATAGATATGCAACATAAATAGGTCCGCAAGCTTCTGGGCCGTGGGGATGGATGCGCAAGGAATAAAGTGTGCCTGTTTAGAAAATAGATCAACAACAGTCCAAATCAGTTTTTCCATGGCTCAGAGGCAAGTCGGTAATAAATCCATGGAGATGACCTTCCAGGGTCTGTCAGGAAATGCAATGTCCTGGAGGAGACCCTGGGACTTAGCAGGAATAATTTTCGCCATAGCACAGACAGGGCATCCTTTAATGTAATCCTCAATGTTTTTGCGCATGGATCTCCACCTGAATGGTGCAGGCTAGCCTGATCTCATCAGATCCTGGAAGCTAACAGGGTCAGACCTGGTTAGTCCTTGGATGGGACACTTCCAAGGAATTCCAGAGTTGTGACATGGAGGCAGGCAATGGCACCACCAATTTTGCAACTAGAAAATGACTTTTAATAGCAAATATAAAACAGAATGATAGATTCAATGGTAGAGGCGTAGCTAGGCCAGAATGCGCCCGGTGCATGCTCTGTGTTTTCTGCCCCCCCCCCACAGTGCCCCTCCCTCCATGGCGCCCCTCCCACCCCCACACTCTTGCCTTCCATAAACAGTGCAGACTGGAGAAGCAGCCTGTTCCCTTCAGGCTAAAAACGGCCTGGTGCGAACTATATTTCCCATGAGACCTTGCGAGCCCCAAGGTCTCATGGGAAATGTAGTTCCCACCAGGCCGTTTTCAGCCTGAAGGGAACAGGCTGCTTCTCCAGCCTGCACTGTTTATTGAAGATAAGTGTGTGGGGGGGCTATTCTTTGCCCCCAGGCGCATGCCCGGTACAACGTGCACCCCCCGGTCCCCTTGTAGCTCCGCCTCTGTTCAATGGTATGACAACCCTTTGTACTGATCACTGATTTGTGTCTTAGATTTCCGAAGGGAAAACGTGCTTCCTCATTCTACCTCCCGATCCCGGCTCACTCTTCTTCTCCAGTCTCCCCCTGTGAAATTCCTGACCAGCCCAGAGTTCTTCACAGTGCTGCATTCTAACCCTGTGAGTAACAAAAGGCAACTAAATATTAATGTTATAGAGCTGTGTACACACATTAGATGAGCATGATGCGTCTGCGTTTTTAATACTTCCCGTGAATATGTTGGAAGAGCCGTGGCGTTCACTCGAATGATGCTGAGCTAGTTTCTTTCAGCTTAACCTGCCTCACAGAATTAAAGAGAACAAAGTAGACTTCCTTAGTGGGGGCACGATGTCCTGGGCCCACTCAGCCCTGGCACACACTCACCCAGGAGCAGGGCGAGAGGGAGGGAGAACTGCACCTGGGGCATGCAAGCGCCCTGCGCCCCCACCCGCCCCTGGAATGCCCCGGCCACGCCCCCACCGCACCCTTGCCCAATGTGTCGCGCGCACGCGCACACACACACACAGACACAGACACACACTTCCCCCTTGGTGCTACCCCACTGCCCAGGAGTGCGAACAGCTACTTGGGCATTCCCAGTTAGGGCAGAGGATGCTTGCCAAAGCTGGTGGCCAAGGGTGTCCCCCTTCTTCCCACCAGATGTCTGTGTGCCAGAGGGCCTGACTCACAGTGAGTGGAGTCTGACAACAGAAACTATCCAGCTGATAGGTGGAGGAATGTCCCACGAGACCAGGAAATCCCCCAGGATCAGAGGCAGCAGGGCTCCTAGGAACTCTGAAAAGGTGTTTAATGCTTTCCAACGCTGGGCCCAGGGGATGGACACGCTGGTTGGCTTCCTGAACAACCAAGGAGGGAGAAGAAGGAAGTTGGCACGGGGAACTCCATGCCCTTTGGGGAGGTCTTTCGTGGGGCCATTGAGGGGTCAGGGACTTCCCAGAAGCAGGATAAAAAGTGATAGACTATAGAACCGTGGTGGCGAACCTTTGGCACTGCAGATGTTATGGACTACAATTCCGATCAGCCCCTGCCAGCATGGCCAACTGGCCATGCTGGCCGGGGCTGATGGGAATTGTAGTCCATAACATCTGGAGTGCCAAAGTTTTGCCAGTTGGCCATGCTGGCAGGGGCTGATGGGAATTGTAGTCCATAACATCTGGAGTGCCAAAGTTTTGCCAGTTGGCCATGCTGGCAGGGGCTGATGGGAATTGTAGTCCATAACATCTGGAGTGCCAAAGTTTTGCCAGTTGGCCATGCTGGCCGGGGCTGATGGGAATTGTAGTCCATAACATCTGGAGTGCCAAAGTTTTGCCAGTTGGCCATGCTGGCAGGGGCTGATGGGAATTGTAGTCCATAACATCTGGAGTGCCAAAGGTTCGCCAATTGGCCATGCTGGCAGGGGCTGATGGGAATTGTAGTCCATAACATCTGGAGTGCCAAAGGTTTGCCAATTGGCCATGCAGGCAGGGGCTGATGGGAATTGTAGTCCATAACATCTGGAGTGCCAAAGTTTCGCCAGTTGGCCATGCTGGCAGGGGCTGATCAGAATTGTAGTCCATAACATCTGGAGTGCCAAAGGTTCACCAATTGGCCATGCTGGCAGGGGCTGATTGGAATTGTAGTCCATAACATCTGGAGTGCCAAAGGTTCGCCAAAAAACATAAACATCCTTTCCCCTCGTTACTGTTATGGAGAAAGTAACGTTTCAGGTTGTGAGCATTCTGTCGATTTTTCTACATTGTAAAACTGATAAAATATTGAAACCAAAATGTTCAGTGGGCCTTCCGTGGAGTAGTGTGCTAGTGAATGCTTGTATGATAGACCCCCCCTGGCCCAATTGGATCTGACTCAAGTTTGGGAACTGCCAGCAGAAATGTCAGGCTGATGTTTATCTTTATTTCTGTATAAACATGTTCTCAGGATGTGTTGTTCACTGGCTTTTGGGCCAGTGTGAAAGTGGTATAATTGCCTCGTAAAACCGATGGAGCCTAGTATTCCAAAATTAAAACGTGCTCACTAAAGTCATTATGGTAATTTTAGAACACCCTGTGTTGTTTAAAACTAGATGGCATCATAATAAACTCTTAATTTGGAGAGCATTTGGTGCTTTTACTCGGATATAGATTCAGGTGATGAATTCATTTGCGAGACAAGTTAGGCTTGAATTTTCTTTGGAGGGGGGCAGGGAAGGAGGCGGCCTCGGATTTAAACCTCCCCAGAGGTCATGCCATCCAGTCGTGGAAAACCTGTTTACTTAATGGCTGCTCTGTATCAACAGATTGTGTACCAACAGATTGTGGTTGGTTGTGTTGGATGCCAGTTTTCCCCTGCCTGGGCTGAACTTAGGCTTTCAAAGTGGATTTGGGGACTGTGCCTTAGGGGGCTTTGGGTTTAAATTCAGGTTTGTCTCCCCAATCTTCACAGGCAGGAAAAAGAGGACCATACGACTCACAGTTACATGACCGCATTCATCTGATTTGTACTGAACGGGATCATTAGTCTATGGCAGACCTGGGCATTATACGGCCCGCGGGCCACATCCGGCCCGCCAGATGACCCTAACTGGCCCCCCTGCCTTTTGGCCCGGCCCTCCACAATATTTTCTGTTTCTTATGCGGCCCCATGGAAAAAATAATTGCCCACCCCTGGTCTATGGGGTGGCCAACCTATGGTGCTCCAGATGTTCATGGACTACAATTCCCATTAGCCCCTGCCAGTTGGCCATGCTGGCAGGGACTGATGGGGATTGTAGTCCATGAACATCTGGAGTACCATAGGTTGCCCCCCCATTTCATGGTCAGCAGGTGTAGACCAGGAAAAGCCCTTCCCCCAAAATGTGTTTCCAGCACACAAGACCTTCAGACTTGAGAGGAACTTTGGACCAGCTACGTACAAGACCCACCCAAGAACAGTTCCCGGTTTTCTTAAGGGTGAATAACTTCAAAACTTTATTCTGAAACCTCTGCATCGAAAGTAAAAAAATGATTCTGCTAATAATGATCTTTATTTGTCCTTTCCCGTCCTGCCAGAGTGCCTATCGCATGTTTACAAACAATACGTGTCTGAAGCACATGATCACCAAAGTCCGACGGGACACCCACCACTTTGAGCGCTACCAACATAACCGGGACTTGGTGGGCTTTCTGAACATGTTTGCCAACAAGCAGCTGGAGTTGCCGAGGGGCTGGGAAATGAAACATGATCACCAGGGCAAGGTAAAAAGTCTCAACAAACTACCTGTATCATTCATGCGACAAGTCCTTACACAAAATATTAATCTCAATAAGATCTATATTATTTGTTTGTTTGTTTGTTTGTTCGTTCGTTCGATTAATAAATTAATAAATAAATTAATTAATTAATTTGTAGGCCGCCTCATCCCCGAAGGGCTCCCAACATGGCTGTTCCCAACAGCAAATAGTGCAACATAAAATTAAGCCATTAAAACTCAGCAGCAATTAATAAATAAATTAAAACAACCGGATTATGTCAACACATATATACACAGGCGCCCGATCTAAGGCCAAAGAAAGAAAGGAAGAAGGAAGGGAGGGAGGGAGGGGAGGAGATAGGCAGGGCCCGAGGTGGAATTAGGGCCCGACCAGATGGTCCAGGATGGCAGTTTCGATTTAATGGGAGGCAGTGGAACCACGGCCAGCCCCTCCAAAAGCCCGGTGGAATAGCTCTGTCTTACAGGCTGCGGAACTCGGCAAGGTCCCGCAGGGCCCGGACAGCTGGAGGTAGAGCATTCCACCAGGCAGGGGCCAGAGCCGTAAAGGCCCTGGCCCGGGTCGAGGCCAGCCGCATCCTCTCAGGGCCTGGGATCACCAGTAGTTCTGCCGCCATTGATCGTAGTGGCCTATGTGGGACATAAGGGGTGATGCGGTCCCGTAGGTATGTGGGCCCCATGCCGCGTAAGATCTTGTCAGATCTTGGGCAGCCCTCATTATTATTTGGATGGGAGACCACCGAGGAATACCAGGGTTGTGATACAGAGGAAGGCAGTGGCAAACCACCTCCAGATGCCTCTTGCCTTGAAAACCCCCCAAAAAGTCGCCATAAGTCAGAAACCCACATGGTGGACCCTGATCTGGAGAACTGGGTTTGATTCCCCACTCCTCCATATGAGCCACAGATTCTTATCTGATAAACTAGAAGAAGAAGAAGAGTTTGGATTTATATCCCCCCCCCCTTTCTCTCCTGCAGGAGACCCAAAGGGGCTCACAATCTCCTTGCCCTTCCCTCGTCACAACAAACACCCTGTGAGGTGGGTGGGGCTGAGAGAGCTCCGAGAAGCTGTGACTAGCCCAAGGTCACCCAGCTGGTGTGTGTGGGAGTGTACAGGCTAATCTGAATTCCCCAGATAAGCCTCCACAGCTCAGGTGGCAGAGCTGGGAATCAAACCTGGTTGTCCAGATTATAGTCCACCTGCTCGTAACCACTACAGCACGCTGGCATCTAAAAAAAGGTGTAAGGATACAGAAGTAATGTAACACCATGAAAAAAATCAGGTATCACAGCCATCCGCTTACTATCATATTTCATATGCTATCATATACCGTCATATCTTTCACTTGCTATCATACCTCATATGCTACTATTTGACAGAGGAAACCTGAGACTCTCAAAAGCTCCTGCCCTGAAAATCTAGTTTGTCTCTAAGGCTCTGCTTGGACTCAGATCTAGTTTTGCTACTAACCGTTTTGCACACAAGCTGTTCATGTCATTAGTGCTATCAAGCATTGGTGCGTGAACCCCTTTATCGTCTTTGAGTAGTATTTTGCAGGTGGAAGAACTGTCCTCAGAGCACAATGTACCTCCCCCCCCCTTTTCTGCAGCAACTCCTCACCCCCCCCAATCCTGTTCATGGTCCACTGAAGGCATTTCTGTCTGCCACTGAGCAGGAAAAAAAATTCCCTGCAGGCAGAAGTCCTTCAGACCTTGGAAATACATGGATCCAAGCCACAATCTGTTTCAATTTTTAAAAGACATTTAAGATGAGAGCGAGCACATGCGTTTCAGCCAGTGTCAAATTGAAAGTACCACCCTTAGCCAATTGGCTTTATTCAGCTTCAGTTTTAGGCACTGTAACCAAATGTTACAGTGTAAACAAATGTAAATATCAGGCTTCATAGGTTCCCAAAACGCATGTGTGTGTGCAAGAAAATAAATAATGCCGATCTACCCAATCATCCTAAACCCAGTTTAACATTGAGAATCCTCATGAGTGCCACCTGTGAGCATTATTTTGTGGAATATTTTGAGTGAGCAAAGACTTTTATCTGGTTTGACTTGTTTGAACGAGTGGAGGAAGGATGCCTTTCACAGCGCAAGAAACATGGGGAACGCTCCCTTCAGGGCAGGAGAGAGGAGGATGCTGCGGCAGAAAACGTCTCCCTCCAGCGAAGCTGCCTTTGTGGACTAAAGAGAGCATCTTTCCACCCCATTTCCCCCCATCTGTCTGCTGTCTCATTGAAACTGTATCTAGCGGAGTGAGAGCTCTCGGATGAGAAGGAACGAAAACGTAGTCAGCCCTGAAGTGGGAAATCTGCAGAGTGGAGTTCTTCACAGATAATGCGTCTATAGAGAATATCTCTCTCTTTTTTTGTGTGACCTTAAGCAAAAGGGTGGGTTTTACAGTCTGTTGCTGATCGGGCCTGGCCAGAGTTGAATATGCCCTTCCCAGGCTACTCTTGGCCATTCAGGTCAGGGTGAAATACAAGTACCTGGAAGAATAGGAGAGGAATCCTGCCAGATCAGACCTATAGACCAGTGATGGCGAACCTTTTCGAGTGCCCAAATTGCAACCCAAAACCCACTTATTTATTGCAAAGTGCCAACACGGTAATTTAACCTGAATACTGAGGTTTTAGTTTAGAAAAAACAGTTGTCTCCAAGGGGTGCGTTACTCAGGAGTAAGCTTGGTGGTAGTCGGTGGCTTTGCTTTGAAGCAACTGTGCAACTCTTCCAACGGGTGAATCACGACCCTAGGAGGGTTTACTCAGAAGCAAGCCCCATTGCCAGCAACCGAGCTTACTCCCAGGTTGTGCTTTTGTTCTTTGCATGAAAATCAGTGGGGTTTAACAGCGCTTAACAGGGTTACCTACACTGCTTCCCCAAAATTTGGTCTTAGGTTTAATGCTAATAATTGAGCCCAGCAGCCCAGGCCAGCCTAGATGTGGGGAGGGAGGGCACTCTGTGTGCGCGTACCCACAGAGAGTGCTCTGAGTGCCACCTCTGGCACCCGTGCCATAGGTTCGCCATCACTGCTATAGACTATCTCAGGGGTTAATCTTTTTGAGCCAGCTGTTGGAATTCAGCCAGACCACAGTGGCTGCAACAACAAAATAGCTGTTCACAGGAGGTGGATCCTGCCACAAAATAATTGCTGCTGCTTAACTTCAGTAACGGTTTAGATTCTTGTGTTGCGATGGCTGTTGCTACTAAAAGAATTTTTAAAAATCTGCTGTGTAAGGGCACAAGCCACACCCAAGGACGTAGGCAAGGAGGGGTTTCTTGGGTTCAACGCCCCCCCCATTACATGTCTGAAGCTCTGCCCCCCCGTTTGTGGGGTTTTTGTATTTGTTAGTGTTTTTTGTTTTTATCCTGCAGGCGGGCACAATTTTTAGGCTACCAGCGCCAACATTTCAGGGATTTGTTGGGAGACTCTCCTGATGACAACACCCAGGTTTGGTGAGGTTTGGTTTAGGGGGTCCAAAGTTATGGACTCCCAAAGGGGGTGCCCCCATCCTCCATTGTTTCCAATGGGAGCTAACAGAAGATGGGGTCTATACCTTTGAGGGTGCATAACTTTGGACCCCCTGAACCAAACTTCACCAAATCTGGGTGGTATCACCAGGAGAGTCTCCTAAAGATACCCTGAAAGTTTGTTGCTGCTAACTTAACAATGGCATCCCTGACAGCAGGCACCCCCCAAATTTCCCCAGATTCTCCTTTTAAATCCAACCCCTTCGACATGGATTTAAAGGGAGAATCTAAGGTCCCCAGTTTAAACATTGAAAGTGATACTGTTTCAGGGTGGGGGATAATCCACCCCAAAACAGCATCACTTTCAATGTTGTTTTAACTGGGGACCCCAGATTCTCCCTTTAAGGTAGATTTAAAAGGAGAATCTGGGCTCCCTAATATAAACATGCTGTTTGGGGGTGGATTCCAGCATCACAGCAGCCACCCGTGTGTGTGTGTGTGTGTGTGTGTGTGTGTGTGTGTGTGTGTGTGAGAGAGAGAGAGAGAGAGAGAGAGAGAGAGTGAGTGTGAGTGTGAGTGTGAGTGTGTGTGTGAGTGTGAGTGTGTGAGAGAGACTCAGATTTTGCACCGGGCTCCATTTCCCCTAGCTACGCCTCTGCCCGGAGTGGAGGGCAGAAGGGGCTGCTGGCTGGAAGCCCAGTTGGTGGGGGGGGGGCAGGGGAGTCTGCCGTCCCTGGCCTCGGAGAGCTGCTTTTATAAGCACTGAGGCCAGGGGTGGGGCTTGGAGAGACGTGGCCATGCCCCCATAAAAAATCTATACCTACGTCACTGGCCACACCCACTTCCTAAAACACTTGGTGCCAGAAAAGGTGTCATTGGGGCCCCCTGTGCTATTCAGTGTAAGAGCTTATTCATACTATCAGTTTCCTGGGTACACTGAAATATTTTCCCCCTTTGCATCAGAGCTGTAGCGAGAGGAAACTGCAGCCAGGGCATGTGTGTGCCCTGCGCCCGCCCCTGCCACACTCCCGCACCAGCATGCACCCGGTACAAGATGCCCCCTGCCCACTGGGTGCTGTGCCACAGCTCTGCCTCCAGACAGGTTACTGTGCATCCAACCCAGTATGCAGAACATTATCTTATATAGTTCATAGACAGCCAGCGTGGTGTGGTGGTTAAGAGCAGTGGACTCTAATCTGGAGAACTGGGTTTGAGTCCCCACTTTTCCACACGAGCGCTGGACTCTTATCTGATGAACTGGATTGGTTTCCCTACTCTAACCCATTATACTGGCTGGGTAGCCATTATACTGGCTGGGTAGCTTTAAAAGGGGCTTGGACAGATTTATGGAGGAGAAGTCAATCTATGGCTACCAATCTTGATCCTCTTTGATCTGAGATTGCAAATGCCTTAACAGACCAGGTGATCAGGAGCAACAGCAGCAGCAGAAGGCCATTGCTTTCACCTCCTGCATGTGATCTCCCAAAGGCACCTGGTGGGCCACTGCGAGTAGCAGAGAGCTGGACTAGATGGACTCTGGTCTGATCCAGCAGGCTAGTTCTTATGTTCTTATGGCCCACAGTTGACCCACAGAGGGCTTGTGGCTCAGTGGCAGAGCATCTGTGTGACACGAAGAAGGCCCCAATCCCTCTTCATCTCCAGTTGGAATGACCAGGCGTGAGGTGAAAGGTCCTGAACACCCTGGAGTTTTGCTGCCAGTCTGAGGAGGCCGTGCTGATCTTAACGGACACGGGGTTTGAGTCAGTATGGAGCAGTTTCTTGCATGCTCTTGTGTGACAGCATCTGCCCCCTGGAACAGAGGTCTTGATAGTGTGACTTAACAATTAAGGTTTCACAATAATAATGGCTTATAGCCAACCATTTGTGCATGCTGTTATGTATGTTCTGCATTTCTCTTCGCTCAAATGAACACGATCACTGTTTTTGCACTTGAAAAAGTGTGGGGTGGGGGGGGGGAAACCTCTATACTGCAGGCTTGAACTGGATTGGGGTCTGCAAAATGGCAGTGGCGAACTCATGCCAGCCATGAGTTCACCATCACATTTAGCTGGGCTTTCAGAAGCCCATCTGTCCCCCAAGAAGAACATTCTCAGAGTCATGCGTCCCACTTAGTGGAATAGCCCTGTGAATCGGGATATCTTTCCTCCTTCATGTTCTGCAAGTGCTGAGAGATGGGGGGGGGGTTTTTTTTGCAGATTTTTCCCTTTGTTCTAGCCCACTGACTCCCGGGCTGCTCCTCTAAGTGAGTCCTGCAATCTTCTCAAAGATCTTTATGAGCGTCAGTGGGGTTGTCAGGAACAGAGAGAAGAACTTGGGCGTGCCTCCCATGCAGAATTGATCGGATGCAAACCATTTTATTTCACTTATATATGTTGGATTATGTGTGTATTTTAACTGATGACGAATTCACTTCTGGCTACTGCGTCTGGGCAACGAGGTAACAAGAGACAAGCTATTCACCCCTGCTTTAGCTAATAAAAGCAAAACTAAAGGAACATGATTTGTGTCTGGTCTGATGATGCGTAGAGAGGGAATAGGGGAAATAGGATTCTTTATCTTTATTAACCTTTAATAGGCATAGATAGATCAAGATTTACACAGACACAATCTGCAGTCTCAAATATAGTTCAATAGCAAGAAAATAGTCCACATAACTTGATGGTTGACTTCAAAGGATTCAGATCACTTCAGATTTTTTTAAAGAAATAGCCAGAGCAAATGACAGTAAATACCCCTACACAGCAATGTAAAAATACAATCTAATATAAAATTGCAATATAAATAGATCTGTTTAGCAAGTTAAAAGCAAAATAATACAGCAATAGGTATCCTACCATGCCTAAATATTAGACAGTGTGTATCAGTTAGATTGGAGAAGATACCTATCTTTTATAAGAAGTTCTACATTTGTTTTATGTATCATATTTGATATTTAAAGATTTGATTCTGTGCCAAATAATAATGAACCAATTTGGTTTAGTGTACTGGTATAGTATATTTAAAAAAAACACAGTTAAAAGTAATAAAATAGGAATAAGTTAGCACTTTAAAATGGTTGTCAGGTATAAAGCTACCATACGTGTTGTAGGAAATAGGATTCTCCGTGCCACCAGGAGCAAAGAGGCTCGGCCACCTTTATGGGAATGAGATAGTGTCACCTCTAGCGGGTTCTGGAAGTGACATTACCTCATTGCCGGCAATGCAGGCCTCGCCTCCTTTTGCTTCCAGTAAGTTCCCCACGGGCTGGCTGATCAGAGCTGGAGGAGGGGCCCCACAGCAGGGGGAGGGCCCCCCACTGCACTGCATGCAGACCTTTTCCAGGGTGAAACTTGACTCTCACCTGACTGGTCCTTTGTACCTTCTCAAGGTGACGGTGCAGTGAAATTTTTTGCTGACCCAGCAACCTAGGATTAGATGACGGGGGAAGAAGGCCTTGTTTTTTTTCCACTTTTGCAGATGAATCGAGATATGCTTTGCTGCACATGAATGCTTAGCTCTGCTTATGCATTGGGCAATTCAGGCCTCATCCAGGATAACTGGATGTCTTCATGCAACACTTGCCTAGCGGCACGGTTCACCAACAATATTGTGTTTTTTTTAAATATATAAATGCTTTATTCATATACTTAATACACAAGTGTTTAAAAATTGCTTATTACAGCTGTAACATTCTGTTGCTAACATAGTTTGCCAAACATAGGACCTCTTATATCAGGAACTCCAGGAGTCTAGATAGCCTAGGAATCCACCCCATCAGTTTTTCTGTCAGCATGGCCAATTGGCCATGCTGGTAGGGGCTGATGGGAATTGTAGTTCCTGAACATCTGGAGAGCCGCAGGTTCCCTACCCCTGTTCTATATATTTCAATCCTTGCTTTGAGGAAATTTATACATAAAAGAAAACTTCCAACTATGATTTATATTTCTTAGAGGTTCCATCTCTTATATTACTTTCATAAAGTACATATATTTACACCAATTAAGTACTATTTACTACATAAAAAGAGAAATCTAACATATAACTTACTCACTGACCTGTAGAGCTTATCTTTAACATTATAGTCTGTTTCATATTTTTTTCTAATATTTTCCCTCTTTGTAAGTAATTGATCTTGTCTTTATCCTTCAATTACACACGAGTAGATTAAAAAAAGAAAAGAAGAATTTCCATTGGAGAGGTAGAGTCTATACAGAAAGGAAAAGAGAAAAAATTGCGCAGAGGAGGGTGCCTGCACAAGTGAGAGAGATTTCATTTTGCAACGTTTATGGATTTCTGTAAACAAGAAACAGGCTGGCCTGTTTGAACAAAGGCATTAGCCATCTGGGGGGAAATGCAAAGCTTATCCAAACCAAAATGCCCAGTTGCTGTGCCCAACCCACCTCGAATGCTCAGGTTACACCCTTGCCGGGTAGCCAGTGGTAGGAGTTGGTATAAAATTAGACTCCTGGATTCTAGTGTGCTTTGGTTTGGTTTCCAGATGCGGTGCCGGTGTCCGGATTAGCCCACGGCTTTGAAGCCTCAGCGGTTACTCTTGTCTTTAATGAAGCTTCGAAGTAGCAGTTCTGGATTTCATTATCCAGTCGGCTGCTACCAGCCGCCCCCAGAGCATTTGTACTCAATGAGATGCGATTGCATTTCTTTGCTACAATCCTTGAGGATTGTTCCTGTTTGCTTAAGCTCGTTGCGTAAATGAGTGTCGTATGCTTTGCTAAACTGCTGTGTGAAGAATAATTTTTTGAAGTGCACGGGCAGAAGTGTTCATACGGAAATGCGCGTTTTCCTTCGGGACAAAGTTGCTCTAAATTTATCTTCCCGTTTGTACGCTTGATTAAGGTGCGGCTGATTCAATGTTCAGCCTTTGGGAGACTGGTGCTTTCTTCTAAACGCGGTAGGCAAATTAGATGGAACAGACATTAAGCGGCTGATTCCGACAGCAGTTAAGCCAGAGTGTTTGAAGTTAATTGGATTGATGGACTTGGTTTAATTGGTTTGGTGTCAGAAATGGCTGGAACTCACAGCGCCTCCCCCCACAAAAAAAAAACTGAGCAGATGTTCCCAAATGTTGCCAAAAGTAAGGATTGCCAGGTTGGCAATTTCCTGGTTATTTGGGGATGGAGGAGACGGACTTTAACTGGGTCTAAGTTCATAGAGTCCAGTGGGGTTAAATCTCAGTTTTTGAAAAAGTATTGCCTGTGTTCTGAGGTCAGCTGCTATTGTAGAGAGAGCTGAGGTTGGCCCTATGAAAACGGACCTAGAGCAGTGATGGCGAACCTATGGCACGGGTGCCAGAGGTGGCACTCAGAGCCCTCTCTGTGGACACGCACAAACAGAGTTCATCATGTGGGGGGGAAATCGCCCGCCCCCCCATACACACACACATCTAGGCTGGCCTGGGCCGCTGGGCTTGATTATTAGCATTAAACCTAAGACCTAGTTTTGGAGAAGCAGTATAGGTAACCCTGTTAAGTGCTGTTAAACCCCACTGATTTTCATGCAAAGAACTAAAGCATGATCCTTTACCTGGGAGTAAGCTCGGTTGCTGGCAATGGGGCTTGCTTCTGAGTAAACCCTCCTAGGGTCGTGATTCACCTGTTCGAAGAGTTTCATGGTTGCTTCAAAGCAAAGCCAACAACTACCACCAAGCTTACTCCCGAGTAACGCACGCCTCAGAGCCCACCACTTTTTCTTAACTAAAATCTCAGTATTCAGGTTAAATTGCCGTGTTGGCCCTTTGCGATAAATAAGTGGGTTTTGGGTTGCAGTTTGGGCACTCGGTCTCAAAAAGGTTCGCCATCACTGACCTAGAGTATAAGTTTACTCAGATGTAAGGCCTTTTCAACCACAATTCCATTTCCTTCTGCAGTTTTCCTTCTGTTCCTTTGTTTACTGCCTAACTTGTTAGTCCTGTGGTCACGCATTTCCTGAACCAGTGGCTAATAATCGGTTCATTCTCCAACTCATGAGGGGGGTGGCTAAAGGTTGCTTTTCATTTGGAAGTAAAACCAGTTGCTCGTGATTATTTTATTATTGTTAGAGGTGCATTGAAAAAAAAAAGAAGCCTGTAGCTGTAAACTGAAAACAGGATGTCAACTCTGCTCCACTCTCCAAGACCTGATATTATGATTCAGGAATGCCCCAGCTGGCCCAAGTTACAGCGTGTAATTAATAAATGGAAGCAGGGGGAATATTTAATAAAACTGTGTGTTTTTGTCAGTATGGAATTGTAACTGTGTTTCGTATGTTTATTTAGACCTTATTTCTGGTAATTTAAAAACATTGAAGAAGACAGGAGTATAATAAGAAAATACTGTAATGCCAATATTTATCTTCTTGTCACAGACCATGTGACTTCCCCTCAGGGTGATTATTTCTTCCTATCTAGGTCTGTTAAGGTTACTTAAGAACATAAGAACATAAGAACATAAGAACAAGCCAGCTGGATCAGACTAGAGTCCATCTAGTCCAGCTCTCTGCTGCTCGCAGTGGCCCACCAGGTGCCTTTGGGAGCTCACATGCAGGATGTGAAAGCAATGGCCTGCTGCTGCTCCTGAGTACCTGGTCTGCTAAGGCATTTGCAATCTCAGATCAAAGAGGATCAAGATTGGTAGCCATAAATCGACTTCTCCTCCATAAATCTGTCCAAGCCCCTTTTAAAGCTATCCGGGTTAGTGGCCATCACCACCTCCTGTGGCAGCATATTCCAAACACCAATCACACGTTGCGTGAAGGAGTGTTTCCTGCCGTGAAAGCTGGTTCCTTCTTGGCCCGGAAGAATTGCCTCTCTTTCTGGTCATTTATAAGCTTCCAAGACCATGATATTTCTTTAAGATGCTACAATAAAATAAAATGCCGGGTCTACCTGTCCAGTGAGCCAAATTATGTATTAGCCTTAAGTATGTGGTTGCCTCAACTGTGAGTGAGGTCTTCCTTTTAAACTTTACATAGGTTTGCGGAACAGTTGGAATTTCGGCACTGTTGCTTTTCTCACCCCCATATGACAAGCCACAGCAGCCTTTTCCCGCCTCCCATCGTTGCATTTCCTCTCAGTGTCTTGTGTTAGATTGTAAGCTTTGTTGGAGGCAAGAACTTGACTATTTTAGTTGGAAAAACTGTGTAAAGCACTTCTGTGCTTACTGGCATTGTTTGTTGTAAATACTTGTTTAAAAACCAGGTGTTGTTTCCTGAAATGTGAAGCACCAGGTTCCTAAAACACTTCCTATCTTCTTAAAAGTGTATCCACTGTAGGATCCTCTGTCATATGCATACAAGGTCTACAATCTTAACCCGGAAGTAAATTCCATTAGAATTAGAAATGTGGCGTCCTTCCAAGCATTTGATGTGACTGTGTTTGAGGCAGAGAATCCTTCCCGGGCTGAGGTTTAGGCAGCAGGGTCAAAGAGACGCTGCTTATGAAGCTCTTGCCTTTGGTCAGCATTTCCGTTGGTTTCCCAGGATTTTCTTCTTCTTCTTTCGGTTGGCCTGCCTAGAATAGCGCGCCGGGCATGCTTCAACCTGTAATCACGTTGTGCTGTGAAACTTCATCAGATGTTTCACATGTGCACTCGCCCATTAGTGGTTATAATTATATAGTAAGTATAAACATTCTTGAGCAGGTTTTTTTAAAAATAGCATGCACACGTGTCATCCGATCCAAATGGAGGTGAAACTATGCAGACCGAGACTTGAGCGGCTGTTCTCTAAAGCAGGGGTCCCCAACGTGGTATGCGTGGATGCCGTGGCACACACTGCCACCTTTCCAGACGGCTGCTAAGTGGTTCTAGAAAGTACGAACATAAGAACAAGCCAGCTGGATCAGACCAGAGTCCATCTAGTCCAGCACTCTGCTACTCGCAGTGGCCCACCAGGTGCCTTTGGGAGATCACGTGCAGGATGTGAAAGCAATGGCCTTCTGCGGCTGTTGCTCGCAATCACCTGGTCTGTTAAGGCATTTGCAATCTCAGATCAAAGAGGATCAAGATTGGTAGCCATAGATCGACTTCTCCATAAATCTGTCCAAGCCCCTTTTCAAGCTATCCAGGTTAGTGGCCATCACCACCTCCTGTGGCAGCATATCCCAAACACCAATCACACGTTGCATGAAGAAGTGTTTCCTTTTATTAGTCCTAATTCTTCCCCCCAGCATTTTTAATGAATGCCCCATAAATAGGACCAGTTAGGGCTTTTGCCCAGCAAGGCTTCTGATTGGCTGTGCAGATTTTTTAAAAAACGTTGCCGTGGCAGCAGCTACTATCACAGCACAAGGATCTTCACTGTGTGAATGAAGTTAATCTGTGGCAATCATTTTGTGACTGGGTCTGCCTCCTGCAACAGCCACTTTGTGGCTGCACCTGTCATACTGTGTCAGAATTCGAAATGTGCCTACAGGGAACTGCTACTATAAAGTATATTTTTAAAAAATTCAGCACTTTTGTGCTCTCTGTCTCTCCCTCAGAACTTTGCCTCACAAGTCTTTTTTGGCACCTGTGGGAGAGTTCCCTAATCCTGTGTATGGGTCCCTGTTGCCTTTTGCTTGGCTTCATCCAACTGATGCCTGGATCTCCCTGAGCTCTTGCCCCCTTTCCTCAGATCTCTATCTCTGTTGCAAGCCCCACTGGCCATACCAGCCCCCACAAGGTATCTCCCCCCTGATTCTCTTCCCTTTCCTCTTTTGAGTTAGTTCTGTGAACAGTCCTTTCTGTCACTGATTGAAATGTGAAAGTTGAGCCATTTTGTAGTAACTGTAGGAATGGCTTCTGGATAGCCAGCTGGTGCTAGTTAGTTTATGGTGACGGAGAAAAAGACAGGCATACGCACACAACAGACAACGGTGACCCATCTCTTTGTATGCATATAGCACATGTATCCCAGAACAAAAACATGTGTTAGGTCTCAGACCTTGAGCCAATAAACAGACTCTGGATTCTTGATCAGTAGCGTTTATGGAAAGGCAGCTAAGTACCTCGCTTGAGAAAGGACCTGGCTTTTCTCGGCTCCTTTATCCTTGCCCAGTCACTCCCTCCTGCTTTCTCAGAGAAAGTGTGAAAATATTTGGGTGCTGTGTGGTTTTCCGGGCTGCATGGCCGTGTTCTAGCAGCATTCTCTCCTGACGTTCCGCCTGCATCTGTGGCTGGTATCTTCAGAGGATCCTCATCTGTGGCTGGCATCTTCAGAGGATCCTCATCTTCAGATCCTCTGAAGATGCCAGCCACAAATGCAGCCGAAACGTCAGGAGAGAATGCTGCTAGAACACGGCCATACAGCCCGGAAAACCACACAGCACCCAAGTGATTCCGGCCGTGAAAGCCTTCGACAGTACTGTGAAAATATTTCTTTGGAGCAGGGGTGGCCAGCCTATGGGGCTCCAGATGTTCATGGACTACAATTCCCATCAGCCCCTGCCAGCATGGCCAACATAGGTGTCCCCCCCCCCGGTTTAGAGGCTTAGGCGCCTTCAAGTCTGCGATAGGGATAGATGGCTCGCCTCCCCCCTCAGGCCAACGGTTGTATCCGGTTTCCTGAGGCAGAGAAGGTCCTCAGGGCCATTCAGCCTAGTGCTCTGCAATTGGTGTCAAAGCAGTAAACAGAGGAAAGAAAAGAAGAGCACAAGAGACAGACGTATCAATCAAGGCATACATCAGTCAGGTGACATATACCTGGCACCCTACCTAACAGCATCAGATGGTTGTAGACTAAGAAACTTGAGGGTCAGACATGACTGAAGGAGAAAGTAGGGGGGAAAGGATAAAGTTTAACTCTTTTCCTCCAACATGGCTGTCCCTGTTTCCTATGAGAGCTACTAAACAGACAAGGAGTCTTTGTTGTGTGTGTATGAAGTGCTGTCATGTCGCCATCCGATTAGTAGGAGTGACCCCACCTGATGGATCATACTCTGAGTCAGCCCTGCCAGATGTTCATGGACTACAATTCCCATCAGGCCATGCCAGCAGGGCTTAAGGGAATTAGAACTATAACATCTGGAGTGCCAAAGGTTCGCCACCACGGACTTAGGAGGACCTTGTGATTTAAAGATCTTCCAAACATCTTGGCGGTAACCACTCTCGGAGCTTGTGAACCAAAGCTTCCTTTAAGGAATCAATTCATCTCGACTTGAGTTGTCCTCCTTTCTTGCTGCCTTCCGCTTTTCCTAATATTGTTGTCCTGTCCACTGACTCTGGTCTTCTCCTAATGTGATTAAAGTACAATAGCCTCAGTTTAGTCATTTCCGCTTCCAGGGAGAGTTCAGTTTCTGCTGGCACTTGAAAAATTGATTGGAGGATTTTAATATGGAACCTCTGGCTGTCTCCTGACTATCAAAACTTGAATCCCACAATTCTTTCTTTTGTTATTTTATCTAATAAAAGTAATTAAAGCCTTATAAGGGTTAGGGGATATTTGTAGGGGAAGTTTGGGGGAAAGGGGAGGGGAGGGGAGGGGAAGGGTGGGGTGGGTGGGTGGGTGAGTGAGTGGGAAATGAAAGTACTTAAAACTTGTCTCTCTTTATTTAATGTTTGTTAGCCTAGCAGGTCAATAAGATTTTAAAAATATATGTTTTTTGTCTTTAAAAACAAGTCAAAGTTGAAACAATATTTACATGTTAATAAAGCTCCCATTGGCATATAAAACAGGACAAAATTTTAAAACAAAACAAGGTTAAGAAATACAGTTAAAATTACTAATTTCCAGTATAAAATTTGCAACAGTTTCACAAAAGAGTACATCAGAGCTGTTCAGGAGATTGGCATCTTATAACACCTATGCCACTTAGAAATATCACTGTAAGAAATGGGAATCTAAGTGTATTTTACACGATCTTTATTATATTTAGGGTACAGGAAACAAAGAATGGTCAAGGTTTCCAACCAAATAAGATCAAGAACAAACTCTTTTAGAACGTTCCATATTCTCAAATTCCTCCTCCAGCAGAGCTGATGTGGCAGCAATATTTCATCCTGCAGTAGCTGGCCTCTGGGTGGTGAAACAATTATTTATTATTATAGACATAAAGTTTATTCAGATGTTTATTTTTTGATCTCCTAGACTAAAATGTAATGAGACTTGTGATCTACTGCATTTTATTTCTTATATATATATATACATATGAAATCAAGATATAAAGATATTTTTTTAAAAAAAAAAACTCTTCCCTTTCTTCATTTTCTTTTGTGCGACCCTAATAAAACTGTAGAGATGTTTCTTGTTCTACAAAACGCTTCTCAGATCAGGGGTCAGCATCCTGTCTTTGTAGACCCAAATGTGGTTCAGATAAAGTCAAAAAAATTTTTGAGGGCGGGGGGAGAATTCTCTGCTACCTGAGACCAGGGCTGAGGGATGTAGGATGGTTCCCCAGGGCCTACAAGGCAGAGATGTTCTGCCAGACTTAAGGTTGAGGCAGTCGGCTCTCTGTCATCTCCCCGGCTTCCCCTTCCTTCTTCCATTCTTTCTTCTTACCCCCTACCCATTCCCCTCCTTATTCTCCTTGCCTCCTCCTTCCTTTATGGCCTCCCTCCCTCCCTCCCTTTGCATTGGCGTAACAGAGGTGTGTGTAGTGCATGCACTATCTGGTACATCCGGAATTATTGGATTATTAGGAGTAAAGCCCATTTCAAAACACAATGAAATAGGTTCTAGACTGGGGACGGTGGATGGGGGTGGGGAGAGAGTGCAGGCAGGGGTCAACGCTGGCGGCAATTCTTGTGACTGCCCTTCCAGGCCCCCCCCCTTCTCCTCTGTTGCCTGCCCCCCCCCATCACCACGCCATGAAGCCCATTTGCTGTCTCCAGCGCCACTTCTGACATTTCATGGTGACATGGCCCTTGCTGCCTCTGAGGTGGGTTGCTGGGGCCAGGGTGGGAGTCTGGAGGCCAGGGCAGGTTGGTGGGAAGAGGGTGGCTGTGAGTGGGGGAGGGCTCATTGGCAGCAAGGTGGTTTGGTCGCTTGGGGCTGGGGAGGCCCCGGGTTCAGGCAGTCAGGTAGGGAGTGGGATGGACGTCGCCCACCACAAGCACCCAGGAATCACTTCTGCGAGTCTCTTTCAATGCCCCATTGGTTGAGGGTTCGTCGTCACAACGTTGCATCCCTTAGCGAATTATATATGAGGATACCCCGTTTCAGAAACACAGTGGAGAATGATGACGTGTTAAATCTGGGTATATTTATCTTTTAATTGTTAAGGATTAAGTTGATTGTATTATATTGTAAAGTGAAAACAATGAAGGCCATAAGTTGAAGGCAACACAGATGTCATGTTCTTGGAAAAAGTAGCAAAATTTCTTTTACAAGTGACAGAACTTTCTAAGTAATGCATACTGCTATATAGTCTTCTGTCTGGCGCTTTGAATGTACTCTTGATTTGTATTTCAAAAATGTCTGGCAATGCTCTAGAACCTATTTTTAAATGCCAAATAAAGGTTGTTGTTGTTGTTGTTAAGTTGAAGGCACACTGGAAGGGCAGGGATTCTAGACTAGCCAGCATATGAAGGGAGTAGCGGGCAAAGATTTTAATGGAAATAAAGGACTTCTTTTCCTGACACGTATGGTCCAGATTAGTCCGATTTCATAAGATCTCAGAAACCAAGCAGGGTCAGCCCCAGTCAGTACTTGGATGGAAGACCACCAAAGACATCCCGAATCACGATGCAGAGGCAGGCAATGGCAAACCACCTCTATTAGTCTCTTTTCTTAAAAACCTCGCCATTAAGTCGGCTGCAACTTGGCTGTGCTTTCCCCCAAATGCTTTCTCAGAGATATATGAGATATCAGAGTTCTCTGTCGGAGTTTCAAAGTTCAAGGTTTTGCCGTAAGGAAAGGAAATACAAGAGGCAAACACTGTGCAAACTATTGTCGGTGTTTCTAATGGCCGGGAATACTATGTTGTATTAAACAAGGAGTCAGCCTAGTATTCTTTCTGAGCTACTGCATCTAGCTGGCATCTTCAGAGGATCTGAAGATTAATTAACGCAAGACTAATTCAGAGATTAACTAACGCAAGACGTTAATTCAGAGGATCCTCTGAAGATGCCAGCCACAGATTCAGGCGAAACGTCAGGAGAGAATGCTGCTAGAACACGGCCATACAGCCCGGAAACCACACAGCACCCAACTGTGCAAACTGTTTACATGCTCTGCTGTGGCATGAAAATATTTGCCCAGGGAGTTCCTTGCTGTATATTCATCACTTCCTGTGGGATTTTTCAGGTCTAATAAAGCACTTACAACCACCAAGGTTTGGCCTGCAGAAACTTTAGAAACCTCACCTGTCAGCAATCAACAATGTTAATTTGTATATTTTCAGTTACACAAATGGATTCTCTTACATTGTTTCCTTTTGTTGATGCCTTAGTCTGAATTTTGGTATAATAGGGCTTTATAAGAGCCTGCTGTCCCCTGGTTGCTCACTCAGAACTTCAGGTTAAAGGGAATTTTAAAACAGATGAAGAGGGGAGGGTTTGGCCAACAGGCAAAGGAGGTCAAAGGGATCTTCTTCCTTACGTTAATTCAAGTCTACTAGAGCTTTAAAAATGTGTTTGCCTCCAGTGGGGACCCGCAGAAGCTTACAGCATTCTCCTCGCCTCCATTTTACGCTCACAACAACCTTACAAAGGTAGATGTGGCTGAGACTGTCTGAATCACTTAGAAAACTTCCATGGCAGAGTGGGGATTAGGTTCTCTGATTCTAAACCACCTCTCACCCCTATATGTCCCAAGTAGGTTCTCTGAGCATCGGGTAGAGGCCAATCTACTGGTGGTCCCTGGCTCTCCATGATGCGACTGACCCTGGCTCCGGCTAGGACTTTAATGCCCTGGTCTCACCTGGTGGAACACCCTTCCATCAGATGCTGGAACTCCAAGTGGACCCTTTGAGAATTCAAGTAGGGTCTGTAAAATGGTTTTGTCTCCACCGGGTCTTTGGTGAGGCTGGACAGACTCCCTCCGATACCCCTGTGTTGCTGCAAGCTATCTCCATCATTGGCACTTCAATATATAACATCTAACCTACATTGTTAATACCGCCTGGCCTTGGGTTCAACGCCTATACTTTTATACTTTTATAATCTTACTGTTGTATATACAACATGCTGCTTATTTTAAGGAATTCTGTAAATTGTTTTAACCTGTATAGTTTATTTATCCCAGGTATTGTTGCTTCACAATCAGATGATATTGTGTCTGGTCTTTGTGTACAATTCACCCAGAGCTTCGATGTATGTGTTGATAGATATTAGATAGATAGCTAGATAGATAGAGAGATAGGTAGTTAGTTATATAGATAGTTAGATAGATAGATGATAGATAGATAGATAGATAGATAGATAGATAGATAGATAGATAGATAGATAGATAGATAGATAGATGATATGTAATACACACATATACATATATACATTAGATAGATAGATAGATAGATAGATAGATAGATAGATAGATAGATAGATAGATAGATAGATAGCTAGATGGCTAGTTAAGAAGAAGAAGCCAGCTAGCCAGCTAGCCAGCCAGGGTCTCCCCAATCCCAGTCCCACACTCTGACCACTACATCAGGCCGGCTCTCAAGAAAGTGTTAAACAGCCGTGTCATATTAGTCTTGCGTTAATTGATATTTGTGGGCCCTAAAGTGGCAACTGCCTCAGGGCACAAGGTGATCAAGAGGTGGTTTGCCGTTGCCTGCCTCTGTTGCAATCCCAGTCTTCCTTAATGGTCTCCTGTCCAAGTTCTAACTGTGGCTAACTCTGCTTAGCTTTTGAGTTCTGATGAGACTGGGCTAGATGTTTTCTTTTCCCCTTTTTGAAATCCCTTATTACAAGGAGGAAAGAAGAAACACATGAGATATCGGAGTTCCCTGTTGGCGTTTCAGAGTTCAAGGTTTTGCTGTAATTAGAACTCCGGTTTCCTGTGCCTTTAACTTTAGTGGTTTTGCAGAAAGCAGGTGTTAAGGCAATTCCACAAGTCCCAGAGTGGACTGGAAAATAACACCGTGCTTTCGTTTTTCTTCTCTTCCCTGCTGCACTAGGCTTTCTTCGTTGACCACAATTCCCGCACCACCACGTTCATCGACCCACGGCTTCCTTTGCAAAGCAGCAGACCAACGAGCGCATTGGTCCACCGGCAGCATTTGACAAGACAGCGTAGCCACAGTGCCGGTGAGGTAAGCCAGCGCTGGCCGTCTGATGTGTATTTCAGTCCATCTGATCCACTGGATGGTCTGGCTTCCTCGTTCCTCCCACAGTCGTCATTGTTTTGTCATCAGTCTAATTGTTTTTGCTGCTGCGTCTTCAGCTGGAGCACACACCCCTTCTGCTTTGGAAGGTTAATGTGGAACTTGATAAAGTATAAGAATGGTGGGTGAAGAAGAAGAGTTGGATTTATATCCCCCTCTCCTGTAAGGGAGACCTGGGGCTTTATAAACCCATTCCCTTCCTCCACCAACAGCAACACCTATGAGGGAGGCTATATCTCCCGATGCTTTGGACTACATTCCCATCAGCCCCTGCCAGCATGGCCAATTGGGGCAGATGGGAATTGTAGTCCAAAACATCTGGAGTGCCAAAGGTTCGGCACCACGGCCCTATGAGGTAGGTGGGACTGAGAGAGCTCCAAAGAACTGTGACTAGCCCAAGGTCACCCAACTGGCATGTGTGAGAGTACACAAGCTAATTTGACTTCCCCAGATAAGCCTCCACAGCTCAAGCGGCAGAGCGGGGAATCAAATCCAGTTCCTCCAGATTAGAGTGCAGCTGCTCTTAACCACTACGCCACTGATGCTTAATTTTGTAGGTTGGTTTCCCTATTGATGGAGTAAAATAATGTGTTTGGCTTTTAGTTTAGCCTGAGAGGCTGGCTCTGTGAGTGAGGCTGTACAGGGGGTTGAGTCTGGGTCTGTGCTGTCCATCTCCAGTACTCTATCCACTGTACTACACACTAGTTTCTGAAGGTGGTTTTTTTTCCCACAGCTAATCTAGCCCAGTCTGTGCCATCTGCAGTGGCTGGCAGTCTGCGGTACAAAAATGTTGGCCATCAGAATGCCAGCTGATCACTTAGCTGCCCCCAGCAGTGGTCTGACCTTTCCAGTCCCAGCTCATACCTTTTATGACCAGGCATAGGGACCATTGAGCTGTAAGCATGTGACAGGAAGCCACACTGCATCAAAATCACGTCACAGGAAGAAGAGCCAGAGCGATGACCTCACCTGTGGGAAGTGGAACTTTAGCATTCCAAGAGTCCAAAGCTGGATGTAGCAAGAGACAGAAATCAAGGGGGAGCTTTTGTGGGGGAGGGGATTTCTGAATCTGCCTGAATTCCGAAAGCACAGCCGTGGGACCTCCAATTTGCTGCTTCTGCTGTGTGTGTTGTGCCAAGAGAAATAGGAGATGCGATGCCCTTCCTCTCCATTCCCGCACACTAGAACCCAGCCCCTCCGAAAAGGAACCAAAAAAGGTGACTCTGTGGGGGTTCTAAGGATCCTGACCCACGGCTGTGAAAACTGCTGCTGTAATGGTGTAGCAGGGAGGAGCCCTTATATCTAGAGCTACAGGTAGACTGCTGGTTTCTATCAGCCTTCGTCAGCATGGCCAACTGGCCATGCTGGCAGGGGCTGATGGGAATTGTAGTCTATAACATCTGGAGTGCCAAAGGTTCGCCACCACGGTACTAGAACTACAACTCTAGCTGTCGCATGTGGGATAAAGTAATTAAAATGCGGATGTGCCGAACCATCACTTCCAGGTGCTCAGCATTTTGTCAGCTTCTGGCTTGACTCAGCGGAATCCAGACTGGGCCAGATCTGTCAGGCTGAGTACCTTGAACTTTTGACAAAGGCAATTTCAGTGCTGGCAGTTCCTGTGTCGGTTCCTGCTTATGCCACTGGGGGGCTCTTGAATGCCGATTTGCCCACTGAACAGCTTCAGCACGAACAGCCTTTCTTTTCACACCCTGCCTTTCAAGCTCTTGGCAGTTGTTTGGTTTGCATGCCAAAAAAAGGAGTAGGAGGCAGGGAGAAAGAGAGAGCAGGACATGCAAAATTCTGGCAAAATGCAAGCATTCCAGAGTCTTCATATTTTTTTTTTGATAATCTAAATCATATGTCAAATATGTGTGGTGGTTGATCAGGCCCCTTGAAGGGCTTTATATCTGTAAGCTGGGGTAGAGGCTACCCACCCTCCTGATCTGAAGTGGGGTGTGTGCCTCAGCTGGTGCATGGGCCTGATAAGCCCACTCAAGCCCCTGTACATTTTTGTAGCAAAATGTAAAGTGATGCACATAGGGGCAAAAAATCCAAACTTCACATACACTCCTAAGCAGGGCTAAAAAAAGCATTTTCAGTCAGTTGGTGACCAGGGAAAGTGGGGATTTAGTATCTTAGTTGATAGTTCCATGGAATGTTTTCAGTCAATGTACTGCAGCTGCAAGTTTCAAACTCTATGCTGCGTGATAATTAGGAAAAGGAGTTGATAATAAACTGCAAGGGATTGTTTTGCCCTTATATAAAGTGCAGTGTGCGACCGCACTTGGAGTCCTGTGTTCAGTTTGGTCGCCACATCTCAAAAGGATATTGAAGAGATGGAAAAGTGCAGAGAAGGGCAACGAGGGATGATTGAGGGACTGGAGCACCTGTCTTTAAGGAGGAGAGGCTGCAGCTTTGGGACTCCTTTTTTTAGTTTGAGAGGAGACATCTGAGGGGGGAATATGACTGAAGTCTATAAAATTATGCATGGGGTAGAAAATGTCGACAGAAAGAAATTCTTTTCTCTTCCACAATGAACTAGGGGTAATCCACAGTACGTTGGGGAAGAATTAGACTAATAAAGGAAACACTTCTTCACGCAACGGTGATTATGTTTGAATATGCTGCTACAGTGGAGGTGGTGATGGCTACCAACCTGATAGCTTTAAAAGGGTTTGGACAGATTTTGTTGGAGGAGAAGTCGATCTATGGCTACCAATCTTGATCCTCCTTGATCTCAGATTGCAAATGCCTTAGCAGACCAGGTGCTCAAGAGCAGCAGCAGCAGCAGAAGGCCATTGCTTTCACCTCCTGCATGTGATCTCCCAAAGGTGGGCCACTGCGAGTAGCAGAGTGCTGGACTAGATGGACTCTGGTCTGATCCAGCAGGCTAGTTCTTATGTTCTTATGTTCTCAAGGGGCCCACCCCACCCTGCCGTGGGCTCACCAGCCCAGCCCCCCACCCTGCTGTTCCAGGGCCAGCTGAGGCAGTTGCCACTCTGTGGCTCAACAACTTAACCTAAGGTACCATGTCATATCCGCCCTCAACAAATGAATTTACACCTTGGATCAAAATGGTTCTTAAACAAGTGCATATTTTTACAGCCATTGGTTTTAAGCATCCCTGTGGGCACAGAGTATGTTACAACTCTACATCTTGTGCAAAAGCAGGTTGATGCATGCTCCAAGGGATTTTTTCTCCTTAAAAGCCAAACAGTCAGTTGGTTAGAAAAACAGCTATTTTTAGAAAGGTATAAAATGCCCACGGGGAACATCCAGTTCATATCTAAGATGATCTATTAATAACTGAAAACCCAGTTCCAAGGCCTCTGTGGTTTGGCTTTAAACCAAAAGTCAATTTGACAAAAACTGGATTGGCACCAATATTGTGAACTAGTTTATTGACTTCACTGGGCCAGGATCAAACCCCAGAGTAGATCTTCTGATGTTTTCTAACGGGTGGTGGAGAAGCAGAGCAAGGAAAGAATATTTGCACTTCCCTTTCCTTGCATGAATTCCAGAAGAGAGAGTCTTTCCTTTTTTTTTCCAGTAAAAAGAATTCTTCTCCATCGAAGAATGGAGAAAACCTCTGTAGTTTAGTTCCTTTACTGTTCTTGCCTAGTTACAAAGAAGAAGAAGAAGAGTTTGGATTTATATCCCCCCTTTCTCTCCTGTAGGAGACTCAAAGGGGCTTACAATCTCCTTGCCCTTTCCCCCTCACAACAAACACCTGTGAGGGGTGGTTAGCTGAGAGCTCCAGAAGCTGTGACTAGCCTGGGTCACCCAGAAGCTGGATGCGGTGTGCGAGCGTACAGGCTAATCTGAATTCCCCAGAGAAGCCTCCACAGCTCAGGCGGCAGAGCTGGGAATCAAACCCGGTCCCTCCAGATTAGATACATGAGCTCTTAACCTCCTACGCCAAAGCAGGTTTGTCTGAAACTACTTGGTTTATATAAAAGAGGGATCACTTTGGGAATAGAGCCTCTTGCTTTGCTGGTGATTGGGGGAATAAAACAACAGTAAACAAGGTTATGCTCTAAAAAGCTGAAGTTCATGCAACGGAGACTCAGTGGAGCCAGGAAATTGCAGAAGTAAAGTTCCTGTAACCAAACTCTCCCCCACCCCCGAGTGTACTTGGTTGTAACAGCACAGGGGGATCCATGTCACAAGTTATGCTTTTGGGTTTCTCAAATGAGGCTTAAGTGAAAAGTGGGAGTGAATATTTGTGCTGATTTGTGCTCTGCTCAGCCCTGAAGTGTCAGTGCAACTGTTTGTCTCTGTGCATATTGCAAGCGGCATTGTTTGCCCCAGATCTTGATTAAAGCAAACACTGGTAGAAGCTGTAACCTGTTGGCATGTCAATGTGGACAATCCCGTGTGATCACATGGAGGAAACTAGGTGAGTGTAACTCAGTTTGTGGGTTCTGTAAGCATGACCAATTGGCCATGCTGGCAGGGGCTGATGGGAATTGTAGTTCCTGAACATCTGGAGAGCCGCAGGTTCCCTACCCCTGGTCTATAGACCCTATGATTGATTATACTGAATCAGATAAAGTAGTTATGCTTTTAAATTGTCAGGATTTTCATTGTTGCCTTATAGTGGCAAGGTTTTTGTCAGAAGTTTGTAGACGGAATGTATGACAAACGCGAAGTTTTTTACTATTCACTTTTTAACTGGGACTGTATTTCTATACTATAGTGTATATGCCAATAAAGGCTTATTGAATTTAATTGAATTGACTCAGCTCTGCAGAAAGGGCCAGTCTGTGGAGCCTAACTCAGCTGTGACTGACAAAGGATGATGCTGTTGAACAAACCCCCACTGATGTCTTCCCCCCACCCACCCCACAGGGTGACAGCTGCTCAGTCCAGTGAATTAACGCCTGTTCTTACTTGCCATGAATCACCTCTGCTGAAACCAAAGGCTTTCCTCCTGTGTTGGGAAGAAGCAAATGTACAGGCAGGTTTCCAAGAAGAACCAGTTGGAAGGCAAAAAGAGAGGATGGAGTCAATGGCGCTGCACGGGGAACGAAAACAGTTCCGAATTCCTCCGACATAGGCTCCTCCCGCACATGCAGAATAATGCACTTTCAAACTGCTTTCAATGCTCTTTGAAGCTGTGCGGAATAGCAAAATCCACTTGCAAACAGTTGTGAAAGTGGTTTGAAAATGCATTATTCTGCGTGTGCAGAAGGGGCCATACATTATCACAGACATTTTCCATTAGGGGTGGTGTGTGGGGTGGGTGTGTCCATTCTTCTGTACTTTCCCAAGTCTGTTAAACCGATGGTGGTGAAAAGTACTGTAGACTGGCCACGACTTATGGGGCTTTCAAGGCAAGTGATGTTCAGAGGTGGTTTGCCCCATGGCCTGCCTCTGCATAGCAATCCGGGGCTTCCTTGGAGGAAGTGCTCAAGTGCTAACGAGGGCCGACTCTGCTCATCCATCCATCCATCCATCCATCCATCCATCCATCCATCCATCCATCCATCCATCCATCCATCCATCCATCCATCCATCCATCCATCCATCCATCCATCCATCCATCCATCCATCCATCCATCCATCCATCCATCCATCCATCCATCCATCCATCCATCCATCTATTCAGATATATATATATAATATGCCGCCCCATCCCCAGAGGGCTCTGGGCGGTGAACAACACAAACAGTGTACATAAAATCATTAAAACATAATTATCATACATATCAATTAAAAACAGCAAATACTTCCTAACATAGGTATCCCACAAAAGTCAGTGCTTACCAAAACTAAATCTCTCCCAGAAAAAGAGGAGAGAGAGGAGATGATAAAACCCGATGATATTAGGGCTCACATGGATCAAGACCCATATGGAACAGTGGGGGCGGGGGGGCACACTCAGCGGCTGGTCTCTCCAAAGGCCCAGTGGAACAACTCAGTCTTATAGGCCCTGCAGAAATCACCCAAATCCCGCAGGGCTCGGACAGCTGGAGGAAGAGTGTTCCACTACTTTGTTGGTGGCAGGGAGATTTGTAGTTTTGTATCTTATGTGGACATTTTTTGTAGAATGGTTTTCTGCCTTAAAAAAAAAATACTGTAAGCCACATTGACCCTGCAATAAGCAGGGAAAAGGGGCTTAATGGTACCCAGGTAAAGTAAATAAATATAAAGCTCCCGTCATCGGCCATGGCTTTACCGCATTGCTGGGTCTAACTGTTCCTGCACTGCTCTCAGGGAACAGAGAACCGCTCCTATATGTCATTAATTATCTAAAGGGATTTGCAGGTTATTTTTTCTTCAGCTACCAGGGACAGGGTGAACATGTTACAAAAATAAGCAGAAGTCTACTGGCACCTTAAAACCTAACAAATTTTACTCTGGCATAAGCTTTGGGGGATTAGAATCAGATGCATGGGACTTTTATCCTGCTATTCCTCGTGTCTTTCACCAACATGGAACACTTGTTCACCCACAGTGTAAGGACAGAGTCCCTTCCCGGCACAAAAGTTCAGTGAAACAACAATAAAATAACAGAGCTGCTACCGGTAGCATACAGACTGACCTGGAAAGGGATCACAAACCAAAATAACCAGTTCCAATCTTAGAAGTGAACTGACATTATGAGGAATATCTTCAGAGCTGCTGTTAAACAGTTTGCTTCATTTTAGACGTGTGTGTAGGCCAGAGCCATTTGTGGAGATTCACAGACGTGACAGAAGCACACAACTGCACAAACCGAAGGTCCGGCCTGCACATGCAATTGAATGAGGTGTAGGTGATGTGCAGCTATCCCTTCCACTTCACAACCTTCCCCCTTGTGATTTTGATGTATCACGGGTTGCCGTAAGAAATAAATGGGAATTAGGGGGGAGTTTTGCAAAGTCAGAAGATGCCATGTGAAAGCCAGCCGACAACACATAAAAGTTTAGAACTTGGAAAGTAACTGTGTGTAACAAATTCCTAGAAGAATGCAGCACAATCAGTCAGAACTGTGCCAAGTACTTAGTACCGTGGTGGCGAACCTTTGGCACTCCAGATGTAATGGACTACAATTCCCATCAGCCCCTGCCAGCATGGCCAATTGGTCATGCTGACAGGGGCTGATGGGGATTGTAGTTCCTGAACATCTGGAGAGCCGCAGGTTCCCTACCCCTGGTCTATAGCTTGGGATAGCAGGCTGGATCGGAGTTCTTGGTATAATACGCAGTTCAGGAGAATGCGTGGGATGGAATCCAGCTACAGGTACAGAACCTCTTATCGTTTGGAAGACCTTTAAGTCTTCCTCTATGTAGCGGAGATGGCATGATGTTAAATCTAGCCAGCATATAGGCTCTCCTGTGTATGGGATTTGTGAGCGCTGTAATATAATAGGCTGGGTATCCCTGCGTGAAAGGAATTGACATATTCGTTGGTGAACAAGATTTATTTGCCAAGCTCTGCAGTTGTTGGGCAGAGCTGAGTCCAGCTCTACTTTGAGGAGGGCCACTTTGTTCTGTATTAGTGTGTGGAAAAAGCAGATCTTATCCAGTGCAATCCTGTTCAGATTTACTTGGAAGCAAATCCCTTTGTGTTCAGTGGAGCTGACTCCCAGAAAAAAACAAAAAAACAAAAGCATGAGTGGAACCACAGACTTAAACTGGGTTGCGATTCAGGAGATGACAATTAAATTATCAACTTCAAATGACTGCTTATGAAAATATTTTTGCACGTGATGACCAGGTGAATTTTACGTAAAACCTGTTGCCCTCTAACAGAAGGCGAGGATTTCTGTTTGTCGTCACAAATAGCGACATGGACTGGTGGTAAATTGTGGTTCTTGCCAGAACAAATGCCACTTCACTGGGTATTTACTTTAAACCACATTGAGTCTGCAGTGAGCAGAGGAAAGTGACTTTGAAGTCAAGTAAATAAATATAAGGCTCCCATCATCAGCCATTACTTCCCCACCCTCCACCCCCGCCATTCCCAATTGGAATCTGTGGTTCTCACTCTGAGCCCTTCAGGGGTAGGGCGGTTTATCAAATCGAATTGATGATGATGATGATGATGATGATGATGATGATGATGATGATGATGATGATGATGATGATGATGATGATGATGATGATGATGATGATGATGATGATGATGATGATGATCTGTCCCGGGTTCGTGCATACTTTCTGGTTTTGGCTTGAATCAGCAAAAATCTATGATGGGTACTTGTTATGTCCTTGAGAAATGGACCTTTTTTTGGAAACGGCATTGACCTTTGACATGACCCTCAAGGAAATGAACATCTCTCTCTCTCTCTCACTCTCTCTCTTGGATTTTTTTAGCATACAATGATAAGATCGTTGCATTTCTGCGGCAGCCCAATATCTTTGAAATTCTACAGGAACGACAGCCAGAGCTTACTCGTAATCATTCACTCAGGTGAGCATCGGATCAGTCTTCCTTCTCTGGCATCAAAGTTGTCTGTTTCTTTCGGAAGTGACAATGCTGATCCATATGCAGTTTCCCAAGTTTGTAGAAAGGTGGTGGTGGGGGGGCTCCATTTTGCTGTATTACTGGTCAGAGGAAGCCTTTCTTGTCACTAAATTCCTGCTGGTTCTATCTTGCATACCTGGAAAGCACACCACGCACGATCCTTTCAGTACACGCGAGCGCCATTTTGGGTGAAATGGGCAACATGGATATTTTGCAGCTTTGGCATGTGCAGATGCCGTCCTTTTAAAATCTGGGTTTCACGTATGAAATTTTTATTCATTTATTTTTTTAAAAAATGTATGCTACTTTCTCACCTAACTTAGGTCCTTTCCACACAGACATTTTAAAGTGTTTTGAGGCAGGGAATAGAACGCATCGCCTGTGGAGCTCCGCATTGTTTTTACCCCCGAACGTTTTACTTGCATCCTGAAAATATTTTTAAATGAATGCCCTTTTTAAATGATTCTTGAGTTGAACTGTTTTCAAAATGACTTCATTTGCCTGTGTAGACTTTTTAAGACAGTTCCAACACCTCTCTGCCTTCCCTGAACTTCTTCCTCAACGCCATTTTCTCTGTTCACTCTCCATTCCCCCTCGACTATTTTTGAAGAATTTCTTCATTTGTGGAGCAGAGTTTCTTCATTGGGGGGACGGCACAAATCGTTGGAGGATGGAGTGTGGAAGGTGGAGAGAATAAGAACATAAGAACATAAGAACTAGCCTGCTGGATCAGACCAGAGTCCACCTAGTCCAGCACTCTGCTACTCGCAGTGGCCCACCAGATACCTTTGGGAGATCACATGCAGGAGGTGAAAGCAATGGCCTGCTGCTGCTGCTGCTCCTGAGCACCTGGTCTGCTAAGGCATTTGCAATCTGAGATCAAGGAGGATCAAGATTGGTAGCCATAGATCGACTTCTCCTCCATAAATCTGTCCAAACCCTTTTTAAAGCTATCCAGGTTAGTGGCCATCACCACCTCCTGTGGCAGGATATTCCAAACACGAATCACAAGTTGCGTGAAGAAGTGTTTCCTTTTATTAGTCCTAATTCTTCCCCCCAGCATTTTCAATGAATGCCCCCCCCTGGTTCTAGTATTGTGGGAAAGAGAGAAAAATGTCTCTCTGTCAACATTTTCTACTCCATGCATAATTTTGTAGACTTCAATCATATTCCCCCTCAGACGTCTCTCTCTCCTAAACTAAAGAGGCATAAGCAGCTGCAGCTACCTCTTCTCATAAGGAAGGTGCTCTAATCCTTCAATCATCCTCGTTGCCCTTCTCTGCACTTTTTCTATCTCTTCGATATCCTTTTTGAGATGTGGCGACCAGAACTGAACACAGTACTCCAAGTGCGATCGCACCACGGCTTTATATAAGGGCATGACAATCTTTGCAGTTTTATTATCAACTCCTTTCCTAATTATCCCCAGCATAGAGTTTGCCTTTTTCACAGCTGCCATGCATTGAGTTGACATTCCCATGGAACTATCAACTAAGATGCCCAAATCCCTTTCCTGGTCTGTGACTGATAGCACTGACCCCTGTAGTGTGTATGTGAAGTTTGGATTTTTTGCCCCTATGTGTATCACTTTGCATTTTGCTACATTGAACTGCATTTGCCATTTCTTAGCCCACTCACCTAATTTATCAAGGTCCGCTTGGAGCTCTTCGCAATCCTTTGTGGTTCTCACCACCTTATATAATTTGATATCATCTGCAAACTTGGCCACCACGCTACCCACCCCTGCTTCCAGGTCATAGCCACCTGTTGTGAAGCACTGAAGCAACGATTCCACATTGAACTAAAAAGTAGGGGGCGGGGAATGGTGGCCAGCAACCATTTGAGAGGGTAAGTGCGGACATACGTTGTTGTAAAGGGAGGAATTAAAAACGTTTTAGAAACGTTTGGGGATTTGTGCAGAAAGAAGTCCCCAGAGGGGCGAACAATACATATTATAAAAACACTGAAAACAAAACACATAAACAATTACACAAACACACATATGTAGTACGGCTGGGGGAGATTATTTATTTGCTTGTTTACTTCATGTATATTCCATCTTTCTCTTCAGTTGAAATCCGTAATGAGTTCTATAAAAATCACCTTTCTTCCATTTTCTCTGCACAACAACCCTGCCAGTTCATTTATTATTGCAGTGTGAGCGGGAAATCTCCAGTCTTGGCTTAATGTCAGAACCCCAATAAATCCACAACAACTCTTGTTGTAGAACAGCAGCTTTATTGGTTCAGGGTCTACCTTGGCAAAGCCAAGACTGGAGATTTCCTGCGCAAACTGCAATAATAAATGAACTGGCAGCCCCCCCCCCTCCCCCGCCTGGGAAAGCCCACCAGAAAGTAAGTGCATGGAGATAACAGGAGATGAGTAGACAGTGACCTTGACGCCACCTGGTATCACCGCACATTCCACAGCAGCAAGAAAAGACAGTTAGAAATACAGCTAACCCCTACCAACCTCCCTCCAGTGAAACGAAATAGCAGCATAAGCAAAACCCTAAATACAGGCCTCCTGACAGTAGGCTAGAGTGTGTGACTGGCCCGAGCTCATCCAGCAAGCTTCCATGGCTCAATGGGGATACAAACCTGGGTTTCCTACGTCCCAGTCCCAACTACCATACTATGCTGGCTGTCGGCATATTGCCCATTTCACACCAATTGGCTAATGCAGGTATCAGGAAGATCTCGCGTAGGCCATTCTCTCGCTGCACAAGATAGACGTCCCAGAACCAGCCCTGGAAAAGGGCAATAGAGTCACCAAGTTTACTACAGAGAGCCCATGAAGATAAAAAGGCACAGCTGTCTTTGTGATAATTAAAACTTGTTTGTGGATGCTGAGTGGGGGAGGAGGCGCAGCGAGAGCCCGTGCGATGTGATAAGATCCTTCGCCATGTCAGACATCCAAAGGGCGTGTGGGTGAGAAAGTAGTTCGTACACAGGCTAAAAGCAAGCAGCCTGCCATGCCGTTTTGGTCCCCGTAGTAACAAGAACAACTCAACAGGGGTTTGCAAAGCATGTGTCCCTTTCTCTTTTGTAAGCGCTGCGCACAGCCTGCTCCCAAAACAGCGGACACGAACCTCCTTGAGATTTGTGCTAAGGGAAGAGCAGGTGTGCCTCTTTTAAGCGGCTGCCTTTCACAGAATAGCAATGTCCTCCTCCCTGGCTTAGGCGGCTGCTTGGAATTCAGAGCCACAACCAGCATTAACTCGAGGGACTGATTTTCATTGGTCGGGTCCCCGAAGCTGCTTTAGCATCCGAGAGATGGGGGCAACAGGAAAGCCATTCCTCGGCACTCGACAGTGGGAGACCTTGGCAAGGGCAAGGGGAATGGCAGAACTGGTTGTGAGGTTTGCTCGGACATGGTGCGGCAGGCAAAAACATGGTGCCTGAAATGCAGAGGGATAATCCCGAAGTCTTCTTGATATACCCGGTGCTTTTTGTGGCTGCTCTGGGATACATCAGTGCCTTATTTGCAAGAGACGTTCTGGAACGCTTTGTCTGTGTCGGTAGGGAGAAGATCCAGTTTATACGAACGGAAGGAACCCCGGGGCTGGTGCGCTTATCCAGCGATGCAGACCTGGTCATGTTACTCAGGTACGTGCATGGCGGTGCTCTCTAACAAATGTGTGTGGAATATGCCTGTTACCTGTCAGGCGTACAGACGTGAGCTGATTTAATGACCTCAGTGATTTCCCACTTCAGTTCTTTGAAACGCAGCCAGCAGCAATACAACAAAGGACTCAGATGCTGGGAATATAATTGTTTAGCTTTCAGATTTGGAGCTGACTTTTAAGACAGAATTTTTCAAAGCCTAGCGATTCAGATAATTTCAAATTGTGTATCTCCACTGTAATCGGACTGTGGGTGATATTTATATAATATTTCTGTTAACACGACATTGTTCTGAGTTGAGCAATCTGTGCACCGATTTCCTCCTATAATTGCATCTTTGGAGTTTTCTTTTTTTAAGAAGCAAGCCTGTATTGGCATAGACAACAGTACAACAGTAATAAAAAACAGATTAAAAAGCATATACAATACAGGTCGAAGGAAATCTACTGGCGTTTAGTAATTTCCAGGAGAAAGTCTGCCACTATTGTACAGAGAGAAGGATCAGGGTTGTCCAACAAGTAGTGTAATCTAATTAAATCGGGGAGTTGGGGTAAATGTAAAGGAGTAAGATTCACATACTTGGATCTGATTTCCTTGAATCTGAGACAGTGTAGTAATTGGTGGGCCAGAGATTAAACTGAGCCATCGTTGCATGGGCACAATCTTTTAGCCTTTTCTTGCTTATTAAATCTGCCATGTAACAAGGCAGAAGGCATAACATTAAACCTGGCGAGCATTATGGCTCTCCTTTGAACAGGGTTTATTAAGCAATACAGGTATTGGGGTTTCCTTTCTCTTTTTTAAAATTCAAAAATGCTGTCTTGGCCCATGTGCAGCTGCCATTGCATCTGGATTTAAAAATTAAAAAGCATCTGTTTTAAACAGATGCTAGGATAGCACGGGAGATCGGACTGGGGGAGCAGTGAGGAACCCAAGCAGTGGCTTGCAGGCGGCAAAGCTGCAGGTACAGGTGACATTTAAACAAGTGAAAGCAAAGTGAGGAGGCAGCCCACAACTTGCATTTGAGGAGGCAGCCCACAACTTGCATTTGAGGAGGCAGCCCACAACTTGCATTTGAGGAGGCAGCCCACAACTTGCACCCATACAATTGCACCTATGGTGTTAGGTGCAACAGTGCCATTTACAAAGAGGGGAAGAAAAGAAAACAAGCTAGATTAAGAAAGGGAAGGAATTTGGGGGAAACCCCAGAAGTGGTAAGATATTGGTCTACATGGAACTAGGACACAAATGTATCCTTGCCTTAATCATGTATGGTGTAGAGCAGAGTTCTTCTTCCATTGAACTTAATGGTGAAGTCTTTGCAGAAGAAAAGCTCTTCAAGTGTGCTGAAGCTGCCATGCCTACAAGCAGGGCCGGAACAAGGGGGAACTGGGCCTGGGGCATGCAGGTGCCCTGCGCCCCCGCCACGCCCCAGAAAGTCCCCGTCACCCCACGCCCATGCACCTTTGTGCGCCTGGTGCGTCGCACACCCCTTCCTGCCCCCTTGGCGCTACGCCACTGCCTACAAGTGATCCCTGGAATGGGGTGCGTTTGTAGATCAGATAAAGTTATGGGCATCCCTGGAGCACCGTGCCCTGACCTCGCTGGCCCAGGATAACTCGATCTCATCAGATCTCAGGAGCTTAGCGAGGTTGGCCCTGGCTAATACTTAGACTCTCTTACAAAATCCATGTGGATTTCACATTTAAAAAATTAATTTCATGGATGTTCTCCCAGCACAGGCGTATCTAGGAAAAATGGAGCACAGGGGCAAAATCTGAACCCCCTCCCCCAGTGCCAAGTCTACCGCCCAGAGCCCAGGTCTATTGCCTGGAGCCTGCGCCAGCATCCAGGTCTACTGCCTGGGGCTCGCACCGGCATCCAGGTCTACTGCTCGGAGCTGATGCCAGGGTCCAGGTCTACCGCTTGGAGCCGGTGGCGGTGTCCAGGTCTACTGCCTGGAGCTGGTGCCAGCGCCCAGGTATATTTGCACCCCTGTATGCCTCTGTCTCTGAGTGGTGAAATATTTTAGGTGAGGATCGCAGCAGTTATGTTTGTAAACTTGCAAATGGAAGTGTTTGAGGCCCAAATGTAGTGGCAGCCTGATGTTTATGCTTCTAGTAAGGGGTGACTGAAAAGCAAAGGTGGGAAAGTGTGCTAATCTTTTTCCCTATCCACAGTTTCTCTGTGTGACTCGCTTCGCTCCTAGCGAGTCCCTTCACCGTACGAGTTTACAAACGTTCCTAAAGAAAGCAATGTGGCACGGTGGGGGACGTAGCTTTAAGCTTCAAAGAAACATGCGTGTCTGTCTTATTCTGCTCTTTCCCGCCCCTTTCTAGTTTGTTCGAAGAAGAAATCATGTCATACGTTCCACCACATGCCTTACTTCATCCCAGTTTTTGCCAGTCACCACGAGGCTCGCCGGTGTCCTCGCCGCAGAACTCTCCAGGTAAGCTTTGTGAGAGTTTTCCTTAAGGCAGGGGTGGCCAACCTATGGTGCTCCAGATGTTCATGGACTACAATTCCCATCAGCCCCCCCCCCCAGCATGGCCAATTGGCCATGATTAATTTAATGTATTGATTTAATTTATTAATTAATTTTATTTTAATTTATTAATCAGAGTTTTCCTTTATTTTTCAAGAACAGACTTATATGTATAAGCAGCAGTGGCGTAGGAGGTTAAGAGCTCCTGTATCTAATCTGGAGGAAGCGGGTTTGATTCCCAGCTCTGCCGCCTGAGCTGTGGAGGCTTCTTTGGGGAATTCAGATTAGCCTGTGCACTCCCACACTCCAGCTGGGTGACCTTGGGCTAGTCACAGCTTCTCGGAGCTCTCTCAGCCCCACCCACCTCACAGGGTGTTTGTTGTGAGGGGGGAAGGGCAAGGAGATTGTCAGCCCCTTTGAGTCTCCTGCAGGAGAGAAAGGGGGGATATAAATCCAAACTCTTCTACTTCTCTTCTATTCCTTGAGAATAAACATTGTTCTTCCCTAATTTTGTGGCCATCTTCGGAACACCATTTAACCCTCTGCGGGCACAAGCCTTCTTATGCTACTGATTGTGAATTTTTTTTTTTATCATGGATGCCTGAATTTTGTTTCTCAAAAGAATCGCCTTTATAAGCCATGACAATTCTTCCAAGCAGCAGGGCTTTAAACACAGCAAGATATCTGTTTTGCTCTACCAAGCATAAAAGAATATCGCTAATGCAGGCGAAACACAACAGTGGAAGCAGTCTTTGTATTCTAGGAAGCAGGAAGAGAGTTCAGAAATGCAGACTGGAATCCTATAGTTCTTTCCACTTTTCCCCTGATTTACCCGTATCTATATTTCTCTTTCAAAAACTGGGAGGCCCATTCTCTCATTCCTACAGTCTGATATGGTTTTGGTGGATATAAACCTCTGGCAATTTGGAAAGAAATGTCTTGTAAGTAGGTGATAATTTCCATAGAGGCCTTATGAGACCAGCTTAGTTTTGCCAAAACAGCCACAAAGTAAGAAGTAGTCTTTTAAAAATTATCTTCAGATTTTTCCATTGAGGCAAATGAAGATGACTACGTCACTTTACATTTGAACATTTGTAAATTGTCAGATCCGTCTACTCTGGCCTCTTTCCTCAAGAGCTATATGTGTCAGAGGTCGTGTCCCCGCTTGCCTTTTGTTGCACACTACTTGCGGCAAATAACGCGGGGTCCCGCTGCACTTCCCATTGTGCCAGTGGCGACAGCACAGCAACCCCGAATCTGCCGCTCTCCTTCCCCCTCAGCATGCGGTATTTCTGTTCCTGGATGGAACAGCACCTTTTTGAACACCCCGCACTCTGCGCGGGGGAGGGGGGAAGCCCGGGGGTGTGACTGCTGGTTTCAAGACGGAAGCTTCGGAGGCTGCCCCCAAACGCTCCCTTCCCTCCCTCTGCCCTTGTGCCCTGCTGCAAAAACGGGGACAGAAAAGGGTTTTTTAAAAAGAAGACAGGAGGCGCGTTCCTGCAGCGGGGAGTAAGACTTCACGCTCAAAAGCGGCGATTCAAAGGAGAGTGGTTTGCCTCAGCGGTTTTTTTTTAAGTGGAGAATCGGCCAAAGTATTTTATCACAGAGTCAGTGGGTTGAATCTCATCGTTTTCTCTGCTTAGAAGAGTCTCTTCCTCCAGTGAAAGGATTCTTAAAAGTTGAAAAAGTCCCCTTGGAATGAAAGAAGGTTCCTTAGGGGGGAAGGGCAAGGAGTTTGTAAGCCCCTTTGAGTCTCCTACAGGAGAGAAAGGGGGAATATAAATCCAAACTACTACTACTACTACTACTACTACTACTCTTCTTCTTCTTCTTTTTCTTCTATGTAATTGAGTGGAGAGGTAGTATATAATTGAGTGTTATGAGCACTGATCAAGCGCTTTCCCAAATCAGACCTCTGAGATCCCATTTAGAGGGCATGAATATTTATGAAATTGCTTTCAATCTGCCCTAAACTACACACAAATCTCAGGCTGGACAACGATGTACAATTTACTCTCATAATAACCTTTTCACTCAGTTGTTGTTCTTAAGTCAGATGTAATTGTTATAATTACCTGGAAAATTCTTGGCAGTGGTCTCTGATTTGCAATGAGAACTTATCATGTCTGAAGATGTTAATTTAATGTCAGTTTGGGGAAAGACTGATGATACGTTACAGAAACCAGTTGCCATGCGACATCTTCGAGTCAGATCTTGTATAATAACAGTAAACGGAGAAAAAAGAAAGTTAAAAATTGGGTACTTTGATATATGTCAACATTATCTGATAAACAAATAAAAAACAAACTGGTAAGGGAAATCTCTTGAACAGCAACATTGGATTGGTTGCACTTTTGGCCACATATTTTACTTTAATCAAGTTTAGTTGTGCAAGTATAAGGTGAAAAGATGCAATAGCTGCATGGCTTGTATGTCACTGGGAAGAATCTGTCTTTTACTATATGTCTCAGTGGTGGATAAAGTAACGGTAGCTACAGTTGTAAGGTCTCTGATACACTTTCCCGTGTGGATTCTGCCTGCTGATGTTGAGATGGCGATACACTCCATGTGGCTTCCTCCTATTATTCCGCAGCGTTTATGCCCTGTAGCTCATCAACTCATTCAAAACGCCTGGGGCCTTCCCAGCATGCCTTGCTGATTTCATTCATTCATCCAGTGTTAGAAAGATGGAGATAGTAATCTGTTAAGACATAGGTGTCAAATTCGCGGCCCTCCAGATGTTATGGACTACAGTTCCCATAATCCTCTGCCAGCATCATGCTGGCAGGGGATTATGGGAACTGTAGTCCATAACATCTGGAGGGCCGCGCATTTGACACCTGTGTGTTAAGAGAATTAAAGGTGGTATGAAAAAGGATGTGGTTGCTTGTGGAGTGCATCCATTCAGGACGTGGCAAGGCTTGGCAGAGATTCAGGAACCTAGTTGACCAGAGGAACAGAAGAAATGTGTACGTAGTCAAGAGCTTGAAGAGGTGTCAGCAGAGGCGGAGCTACCAGGGAACGAGGGGTGCGCATTACACCAGACGCATGCCTGGGGAGGGGGGGAATTGCCCCTCCCCTGTGGTGCCCCCCCCGGCACTCCCACACTTACCTTATTTTTAGCCTGAAAGTGTAGGCTGGAAACGGCCTGGTGGGAACTACACTTCCCATGAGAACTTGTGAGCCCCAAGGTCTCATGGGAAATATAGTTCCCACCAGGCCATTTTTCAGCCTCAAGTAAACAGGCTGCTTTTTCCAGCCTGCACTTTCAAGCTGAACTAAGGTAAGTGTGTGTGTTGGGGGGGGGGGGGGACGCAAAGTGTGCACCGGGTGCAGTGTGGCCCCACTACACCTCTGGGTGTCAGGCCTCTCTCAAGCTACTTTAAGAGCTCTTGGAAATAATTTCTGACTTCAGTTCTGACTTCCAACTCAAGGCTGGCAGGCCCCCCAGGATGAACATCCCCGACTCCTGTTGCCCACCACCACTCTGAGCATTGGTAGGGACAACACTTTTTCATTGCTGGCAGCAGCATTTCTGGTTTTAAAAAAACTACCAAGGAGATCTCTAGGAATTGCCAAAAACTCTATTGTTTTACCACAGAGCTTCAGTGATTCATAGAGCTACTAGTTATCACTTCTTGGATAGTTCTAGGAATCACTGAAAACTCCATGGTTTTACTAAGGAGTTTCTGGCAATTCCTTGGTCAATTCTGGGGTGTTTTTTTTTTACAGAAAGTGGCATGACTCCACAACCAGCATCATATCTCACCCCCCACCCCCGGGTCCCTCCCACAGTTTGCTTTTTTGCAACTCTGCTTCACCTCTGCTTCAGCTTCCACCTTCTCTTTCTGAGCAGCAGTGGCGTAGGAGGTTAAGAGCTCGTGTATCTAATCTGGAGGAACCGGGTTTGATTCCAGGCTCTGCCGTTTGAGCTTTGGAGGCTTATTTGGGGAATTCAGACTAGCCTGTGCACTCCCACACACGCCAGCTGGGTGACCTTGGGCTAGTCACAGCTTCTCGGAGCTCTCTCAGCCCCACCCACCTCACAGGGTGTTTGTTGTGAGGGGGGAAGGGCAAGGAGATTGTAAGCCCCTTTGAGTCTCCTGCAGGAGAGAAAGGGGGGATATAAATCCAAACTCCTCCTCCTCCTCCTCCTCTTCCTCCTCCTCCTCCTCCTCGTCTTCTTCTTCTTCTTCTTCTTCTTCTTCTTCTTCTTCTTCTTCTTCTTCTTCTTCTTCTTCTTCTTCTTCTTCTTCTTCTTCTGTTCTTGCTGTTGTGTTCCCTTATGGATAGGCTGGTGTGTCCTTTTTTTGATCCAACTTATGGATAGATTGGTGTGTCCCCCTCGTGGAACTGTTTGGGGCTGGTGTGTCCTTTTTTTGACCCAAACGAGAAACAAAGATGATCCCTATGCTTATTTGACTGCTTCTGGATCAGTTCATGCAGTGATATTCTCTTCTTCTCTTTCTGTTCCTTTCCCCACAACTGTCTCTGACGTTTGAGCTTTGCACTCACACCATATCGTTAGTGTATTTACAAAGGGACTTGTCATGAGCTGAGCTATCATTTTGGGATATGTAGTGATTTCAGCTCCTTTGATTTGATAACATATTTGGGGGAAAAAACGTTTAGGGATTCAAGGGGTACAGGCTGTGAAACACAGGAAACAGGAAAATATTTGAAAAGTTGAAGTGCAGCCTACGTTTAGCAGAGCTTGCAATCCTTGAAGAAAAATAGAATTAAAATAGGAAGTGAGCGTACTGAAGTTTCCTCTCAAGATTGCGTTTGTGGTTCAGTTACCTGCTTTGCTTACCTAGTTGATGTAAATGAGTGCATCTGGGGAAATGTGGGTTTTCTGCAGACAGAGCTTTGAGTGCCTAGTTCCAGTAGTTAACATTTCAGAACCAAGTACGAGTTTGGTTGTGTGTCATACATACAGGAAGCTAAAAGCCAATTTGTGGGAGCCCAAACAGCAATTACGTTCATAGTTTACTGTTACAGATTAGATGAGATGTGAATTAAAAAAAAAACCACCAGGCACGCAACTTGTTCAAAGTGTCTCAGAAGGCTTTGTGTGTGGCGTTCATGTGTTTTCAATTAACTTGCACTCAGAATTGGATGTTTAAATGTGAATTTTCCTTGGTGATGAAAGGCCTTGCTTATGAAAACACCATTTAAGTTTGCATTCATTGCGTACAGTTTTCATTTTGCTTTTGAATGAATAAAATAGGCTTCTGTTTTTAGCTGATTTTAAAGTCTGTGTAATTTGTTTTTAATGCCAGACAATCTTTCCCTCCCTCTTTCTGTCACTCTGGTTGCTTTCTAGGGCCTGAATGTTTAAAGCCATCCACAGATTTCGGAATGGGTGGGCTGACATCACTTGAACGGTTCCTTTAAAAAAACAACCCTGGATTCTGCCAATACATTTCAGCTTTGTAGACTAGAGTACATAGTCAAAAAGAGCTGTAAGCATTTAAAAACAGCCAGCAGCGCAGCCTAGCCTGATCTCATTCGAGCTTGGAAGCTGAGCAAGGTTGGCCATGGTTGGGTGGGGGACTAACAAAGGATACTGGGGTTGCTATGAAGCAGTGGTGTAGGAGCAGCAGTGGCGTAGGAGGTTAAGAGCTCGTGTATCTAATCTGGAGGAACCGGGTTTGATGCCCAGCTCTGCCGCCTGAGCTGTGGAGGCTTATCTGGGGAATTCAGATTAGCCTGTACACTCCCACACATGCCAGCTGGGTGACCTTGGGCTAGTCACAGCTTTTCAGAGCTCTCTCAGCCCCACCTACCTCACAGGGTGTTTGTTGTGAGGGGGGAAGGGCAAGGAGATTGTAAGCCCCTTTGAGTCTCCTACAGGAGAGAAAGGGGGGATATAAATCCAAACTCTTCTTCTATGAAGAGAAAAGCATCTCTTGTAGCTGTCCCAGTAGCACAGGCTAGCCCCAGTCTAATTGAATTCTCTGATCTGACAGCGGGGGCAAGGGCCGAAGAGGGGGAAATGTGTTCTTAACCGAGAATCAAGCCTGAATGGAACGTTAGCTCAAAGCAAAGGAGATCACACTTGTGTAAATGACCTCAGTTAAATACTCCTGAATGTGCACATTTCTTTAAAGAACTCGCTCCGTCAGATCCAGGTCTACCTTTAGCCAGTCTTCTTCACCAAAGTCACAGTAACAAGTTGTGCTTTAATTGGTCACACACACACACACACACACACACACACCCATGAGTGCATTTCAACTGTTTTGACCAGGTGCTCAGGAGCAGCAGCAGCAGAAGGCCATTGCTTTCACATCCTGCATGTGAGCTCCCAAAGGCACCTGGTGGGCCATTGCGAGAAGCAGAATGCTGGACTAGATGAACTCTGGTCTGATCCAGCAGGCTAGTTTTCATACTTCTGTTTTGTTAGTTGTAAGCCACTTCTAGCAATCGGTATCCATTTTACGAACAATAAATAACTGGCATGTGCCAAGTGACCCACTGGAAATTGTCCAGAGCCCACCAGTGGATCACAATCTGTTTTTTTATTAACCCTTTCACCGTGGCTTGCAGTTTGTGCCCATGCAGCTCCTGTGCAGTCTTCAGTAAGCTTGGGTTTCTGACTTACTCACAGGTACCCAGCGTGCCAACGCCCGAGCTCCGGCGCCCTATAAGAGAGATTTTGAAGCCAAACTGAGGAATTTCTACCGGAAGCTGGAGACTAAAGGTTATGGGCAAGGCCCAGGGAAATTAAAGTAAGTGGAAGTATTTTACAGAATTAAGTATTTCTTGCAGATCAAACACGGGATTACAAATTATTACTTTCCACAAAAGGGCTTGTTACATTGTACTGTCGAAGGCTTCCATGGCCGGATTCAACTGGTTGTTGTGGGTTTTCCGGGGTGTGTGGCCGTGGTCTGGTAGATCTTGTTCCTAACATTTCGCCTGCATCTGAACACAGTGTGTAACAGACTTCTCTCTGTGATACACCTCTGAAGATGCCGGCCGTAGATGCAGGTGAAATGTTAGGAACAAGATCTACCAGACCATGGCCACACAGCCCAAAAACCCCACAACAACCAATTGAATCCAGCCATGGAAGCCTTCAACAGCTGACTAAGCATGTGAAACACAGTACATTGCTTATGATGTTTGTAGTCCTGTAGCTACTGCTGGTAGCCATGGTTTACAGCAGCCATTGGGGCTGTCATGTTCTCAACACTGTTTTCTCCGGGTCACGAGTTCCCACCGTGGCACTTATGAGCCCCATGGTGCCTGCCACTACCTTTCGTGACCCCTGGCCAAGTGTTTTTAGAAAGTGAGCAGAGCCGGGGAGTAGTTTTGCACAGCCAGACTTTTGATTGTCCATTGGAAATCTGATGGCTTCTGCAGATTTTTTTTTTAAGTTGCTTTGGCAGCAGCTGCTGCCACAGCACAAAGACCTTCACTGCGCGACTGAAGGTGTATGCAAGAAAATATTTTAATATGTTCCTTTAAAAAGGAATCTTGTTAAACAGAACTTCAGCCTGAAACGTTGAAGAATTATATTATTATGCATGACTTCACTCCCTGATATTCTGTGGTTGGGTCCACTTCCTTTGGCAGCCATTTTGTGGTTAGCTTAGGCTGACCAGATGTCCTGCTTTTGGCGGGACCGTCCCGCCTTTAAACAATTTGTCCCGCGTCCCGCGGGTTCTTCAAATTGTCCCGATTTTGGGGAGGCTGCCGCACTGCCTTCTGGGGCGCAAGGCAGTGCGGCAGCCTCCCGCGCGCCCAGCCGCAGGAGCACACTGCCTTCTGGGGCTTGCCGTTTCCGCTCTGTGACAGGGCGGGAAAGCAATAGCCCCAGAAGCTGCAGCTCTTTCGGCTGTCTAAGCACTATCTTGTGTGCGCTGGCCGCATACTCACCTGACCCGGATCACAAAGGTGACCATCTGGTCACCTTAGGTTAGCTTCCCTTCCTGTTGGAGCCATCTTGTCACTCCACTCCTCAGCCTGTGCCAGATTTCCAAAGAGGCCTGCTCAGCTGGCTTCAAAATGTTGGGGATTGCTTCTCTACACTGTTTTTTTCTCTAATTGTTCTGGGAGAGACACAGGAATGGGCTTTCTCTGGGATGATTCTTACTCTTCCGGGACCTCTCCAGGAGCCCAGGAAAATGTTGTCTGAATGTGCAAAGTAGTAAAATTCTGGTGTTGGGTGAAAGATGAGTCTTCCTGTGGTCTGTGATAGTCGAAACGTTGCAGGGGAAATAAAACATGAAACTCCAGAGGGTGACTTGCTGTGCTTCGATTTGTCTCATTGTGCAGATTAATTATCAGGAGAGACCATTTGCTAGAAGATGCCTTCAACCAAATTATGGGTTACTCAAGAAAGGACCTGCAAAGAAACAAACTATATGTCACCTTTGTCGGAGAGGAAGGGTGAGTAGAACAGGATGTGCTTCATGCTGCATTTTGCAGCTGCTTTTAGATACTTTAGCTTGGTCTTTGTGGTCTAGAGCCAAAAGAGGAAGGCTCGCAGCCAGGAAATGCCTCTTCTCAGCCTAGAACCTGCAGCTGTTCAAAAACCATTTTTCTCGCTCTGTGGTCTGTGAACTCTTTCGCAAAGTTTCAGTGCCTACGACTTGGGTTCCTTCCAAGTCTCTTGATTTAGTGTAGGAAGGAATTGTTTCTATTTGCTGCTCAGTACACCCAGCACCCTAGACAATTAGAATATGATTACTTCCATGGGTAGAAACTAATTATAGCCGGTATTTGAATAGTGTGTTTAAAATATCCAGCAGTAGTTGTAATAAGGTTGGGGATTGTGGGAGGGTTGGCACATTGTTCTGATTCTTAGGATCTGGGAAGCCTGTTGTTTAGATCAGAAGTCAGATCAGCCTAAGGGGTTGATAATTCTCAGGATGCCCTCCAAAGCCACCATTTTCTCCAGGGGAACTGGGGGAAGAATTAGGACTAATAAAAGGAAACACTTCTTCATGCACTGTGTGATTGGTGTTTGGAATACGCTGCCACAGGAGGTGGTGATGGCTACTAACCTGGATAGCTTTAAAAGGGGCTTGGACAGATTTATGGAGGACAAGTCGATCTATGGCTACCAATCTTGATCCTCTTGATCTCAGATTGCAAATGCCTTAACAGTCCAGGTGCTCGGGAGCAACAGCCGCAGAAGGCCCTTGCTTTCACATCCTGCATGTGAGCTCCCAAAGGCACCTGGTGGGCCACTGCGAGTAGCAGAGAGCTGGACTAGATGGACTCTGGTCTGATCCAGCTGGCTTGTTCTTATGTTCTTATCTCTATAGTCTGGAGATGAGCTGTAATTCCACGGGGATCCAGGTCCCACTGGAGACAGGCACCCCTCTCTCTGTCTTAGTTCAGGATTGTCCCATTTCTTTCAACGCCATTCCTGCAATTGTATGATAATGTGGTAGTTTAAGACCCAAATAAGACAAGCTATTGGTTTAGACAAGCGTATCTCATGATGGTCCCCAGGCATAACGTTTGGACTTAATGGCAATCCAGAAAGGAATTTATGTGTTTATTTAACTTCATTTAACTCCTGCCTTTCTGGTCAGCGAGGAGATCCAAAGTCGCATTCATCAGATCCCTTTTCTTCATTTTAGAAAGAATGTAGGAATTGGGCCGTTTGGAAGTAAATGTATTTCACGTTCATCACTGCCTTAATCTGGGTGATAAAATTTGGTAACAGTTTGCCAGAAGCAGAAGTTTAAGAACAGGTTATCAGGAGCAGACAGATTTGTTTGATTCGCTGCCTTCCTCTGACCTCTCCGTCAGTCACGCAGAGGAGGACCATCACCCGGTCATCTGAAGATATTTGAGTGACTCTGGATCCTGCCTTTGAAGTACCTCATAAGAAGCCTGGTATAATGGACTCCATATGCCTTAGCTTTCCCATGGCTACTGGATGTCCATTCATATGAGATTGGCTATAGATATATACAACAAAATGCACTATAAACATTTCTCCCTGTGGGGTAAAGTGGCAGAGAACTTGTCCTAGCTCCATAGTTCTGGGCTAAATTCCTACCTCAGTTGCCCTCCCCCTTTTGGTGGGATGCGTACAGAAGTGATTTTCCAACCATTTTCCTCTTAAGGCACTTTTATATTTTGGTGGGCTGTTAGTGAAGACATACCATACAGGGCGTAGCTGTGTAAAATGGTGCCTCGGGCTCACACTGGGTGCCACCCCCCTAAAGCTGCACCCCACCCCCTTGCAACTGTGTCCCGTCTCCGAACTCCTCTTGGAGTTTGGGAGCATCATGGGCTTGTTTGATGCTGGCCTCAGGTTGTCTGGGTCCAGCTGTAAACACCAATACAAAGCTGGAGCCGGTCAGCCAAGATGCTCAGTTTGATCTTGACCTCAGGGAGTGTTGGGTCAAACTTTAAACTGCAAAGACTTAAAGCCTGCTGTCTAAAGTTGGACCCAGGTTTGCTGAGGCTAGCATCAAACGAACCTGTGCCACTCCATGGGGAGTTCAGAGGTAGCTCCATGTGGAGTTCAGCAGGCCAGTGTTCAGCTGCGCCCCACCCCGCCCCAAACTCCGTGGGGAATTTGGGGGTGGGGCACAGTTGTGGGGGGCAACGACCAGGTCCCCCACGTGACCTCAGGAAGTGGTGCCCAGGGCTCTAGCCCCCTCCCCCCACATCCCTTTTGCTACACCACTGATAGCATAGCAAAAATTTTCCTTAAGCATAGTTGCAGTTTGTTTCCAAGGACAACTCAGAAGGCAGAAGAGTTCTACATAATGATCAATTATCTTGTCTCTCTGTTGAAACATGTCAGAAATGCAAATAAACTGTCTTTGATGCTGTCCCAAGTGGTTTTGCTCAAGCACTTGAATATTCAAAACAGCATAATGAAGTGACCATGGCTGTGGCTGTTGATTAAACATAGCACAAGGTGGATTTCCACATGGTGGACATCCTTGCATTTTTCTTGCCCCAGTCATTCCTCCCCCTCCTAATCCCAGGGAAAAATCAGAAAGTCTTCCAGTGATGGCATTGGGGTGGGGGGTGGGGTTTGACCAATGCAAGAGGCTGGAGGAGGGGAAATGGGGCCAATGTGGGCTGGATTGGGAAAGAGCTGGATTTCCCTGTCTGCAGGGCAGCTGCCTGGGCTTTGCTACTATCTTTCTGAAAAGATCATAGTAAAACCGGCTTAGGAAAAATCGCAGCAAAGCTGGAAGGGGCACAAGAGGTGTTGGGTGGGAAGGGGAAGGGGAAAAACCAGGCGCGTAGCTGCAATGGGGATATTCGGGGCGGCTTGTCCCAGGTGCCACCATTGCAGTCACGTGCAGAGGTGGGACCGGGGGCGTTTCAGGGGCGGAGAGGGCTCACGCAGGCAGTTCATGCCGTGGGCACGGTTCCCGCTCCTTTCGTCACTGGAAAAAACTATCTATCAGCAGAAAAACCAGACCAAACATGGGGTGTGGAAGTGACCTGAATCCCTTTCACTATGGCAAAATAAGTATGGGATTTTTAAAAAATGCTTTGTTTTGTACAATGAGGATGTGTTGAAACGATTTGTGGAATTTGAATTTGCTCTTGCCTCTTTTCCTAACACTTTCTTTTATTAAACAGGGTAGGGTGGGAAAGCAAACTGCAGAGCCAAATGAAAACCAAACTCAGATTTGCCACCGCTGGTCTGCAGGATAGTTTCCTTTGAAACCAAACATGGCGGCTCCTTCTATCTTTGGCAGAACAGTGAAGGGCTTTACTCTTTGTGTTGAGGTTTTGTTTTTGCAATGGCAGGATATATCAACACGTTTATCATCTGACCTAAATCCCAGCACTGAGTCTAGGAGATGCTCTAAACAAACTGTTAAAATTATTTCTTTTAACTTTCCCAGGCTTTCCTCTTATGTTAATTTTTCTCCTCCTTGTTATCTTATTGTTTCATACTTTTGATCTGTTTTCAGATAGTTAACAGCTCCATAAACTTTTGATTTTTGTTGAGTTCTGATCTCCCCAGGAAGTTATAAACCTGATATAGGGTATTCTTTGAAATCTTCTTGGAACATATCCTGTTTCTTGGAACACATCCCTTTTATTAGCCAGTGAAAAGGAGTGACTTACATGACTTAAATTAAGAGCTGTGGAGTGTTCTTCTCTCTCTTCACCTTGACCCAGTGACAGTTGTGTTTTTGGAGGGATAAACAAAATTTTCTGTCATTATCATTCTCCTCCGCATTCCTGACATCTTGAAATCAGATTTGTTATTATTAGTCAAGTATTTATTGTTTGAGCCATTGGCTATAACAATACAGAAATACATGCAGTTAAAACAGTAACTTAGTTAAAACAATAATTTAAATTAAAACAATAATTTAGTTTTACATTAAAATATAAATTATTAGTGTTCGCAATCTCTAAATTAAAATGCCCCATCAAATACGTCAGATGTTTTTGCAGCTTCTTCAGCTCGTCTAAGTTAATCTCCAGTACTTTAGAACATCAGTTCAAACAGCGCTTTAAATACTTTGTGCAATGTGAAGTTTTGTAGGTTTCCATTTTAAACCCGAGTCAAGTGGGTACACAAAGGGAAGCTTGGATAGTAAGCCAGGATCCTCACTATCAACATGAACTCTGCTTATGGGCTCAGTTTGTCTTTAAAACCAGTCAGTTAAATTACGCAGAACAGGTTTCCCTAGTGAACATGTGCTTTTATATTGTAGTTTCTATCAGGAAATTCGAACTTGGCACTTCACTACAGTTTTGTCTAAGGCAGAACAAACCACTTTTATATCCCCTTGCCGATAGCTCTAGTGAAACTACCTTCAGGTTAGCAAGATTCTGGGCTATGTAATACAAAAAAGACAGAAAATTATGGTTTAGTTTCAACAACCCAGTATTTTATTTTCTATTTTAAACTTTATACTTTACTTGCACTGAATGTTGTTTAATATCAGTCCTGGGTACTCGAGAGAACTCACCCACCCATATATTCCTGCTCGGACACTGAGGTTGGAGGGGGAGGCCTGGCTGTCCCACCCCCTTTGGGGTTGAGGGAAATGGGGCAACCCAGAGGGCCTTCTCTACAGTGGGCCCTGCACCATGGAATGCCCTTCCATTAGAGGCCAGCTAGGCGCCTACTCTTCTGGAGTTTTGACATCTGGCAAAGGCCAACCTCTTCACCTGGTGTCCAGCTGGTTCCCCTACTGCAGTGATGGCGAACTTATGGCACGGGTGCCAGAGGTGGCACTCGGAGCCCTCTCTGTGGGCACACACACACACAGAGTTCGTCATGTGGGGGGCGGAAAATCACCCCCCCCCCCACATACACATCTAGGCTGGCCTGGGCCACTGAGCACAATGTGCGTGCACCGCAGTGAGTAGGGAGGACTCGGCTGGCGAGCCTGGTGCCTGTGCTCCAGGTGGCTGCTGCCCGAGAGAGGGGCCCAGAGGAGGCAGAGATGCTAGAGAGGTACAGAGCGGTGTCCGCGGGGCTTGCTGGAGGCTACAGCAGGCTGGCCCCTGCTCGAGCGAGTGGGGTGGAGGAAGAAAGAGCCAACCGGTTTTTTTCTAAATTAAAACCCCAGCATTCAGGTTAAATTGCCGAGTTGGCACTTTGCGATAAATAAGTGGGGTTTGGGTTGCAATTTGGGCACTCGGTCTCAAAAAGGTTCGCCGCCACTGCCCTACTGGAATTTGGGGGGGGGGGGTGGCCTCAAGATGTCCTGCATACTCGGCCCACCTCTGGGAGTTTCAGAACTTGGAATGTTCTGTGGTTTTTAGGACTGTTCTCATAGTGGTTACTGAATGGGATTTTTTTAGGCTTTTTAGTGTAATGCACTCTGAGACTATTGTAAAGGGAAGGGAATAAATCAAAATAATAACAACAATAAGAATAACAATACTGATGATGATGTATCATTGATATGTTAGTTAACTGATTTTGGATTGTAATACAAATTAATGGTACAGGTTTCCAAGGACTGCCAGTGGATGGAAGCATGTTTGAATGTGTCCTTGCATCAAAATTTTCCTTCCCGGGAATCAGAAGGGGATTCGGCTTGAGCTTTTCTTTCACGTGTGTTCGTTTTCTTGTTTGACTTCAAGTCTTGAAATCAACTTGATTTTTAAATTTGACTAGAATTGAATTGGAAATTATATCAGAATTGGGGAAGATCTTGGCCTTGGAGAGTCGTGTACAATGGATTTGGGATGGGGTGCCTTTGAACAGAAAACGGTGTGCGGTTTTGCTAGGATGCAGAATTATTGCTCGCGCTCAGAGTAGCGCGCTGCAAAATGTAAGTGGGGAAAGGCCCGTTGTAACTTAGCTCTCAGGCAAGACGGAGTCTCTGTAGGCTGCATTTGACAGGATAATGTGCTTTAACTTAGTGTCCTTAAACTTTTAGGCCCCTCTGGACTTTTACAAATATTGTACACACACACACACAGAAACATTCCTGACTTGAAAATGTACCAATATCCCTAGCTTAAAATTCAACAAGTACTTTATGGATAATCCGTCTTACTGATATTTGACCCATAAAATATTAATTACCTACACTTTTTATGTTTCCAGAGCAATTTCATTCCCAGAATGTGTTGTGTCTTGCAGTTTCTGTAGTGATTTTTGGAGCTTTGGACAAAGCACTAAAGATCATTCACCATGAAATCCCGCAACCAACCCTCTCGTTACGGAATCCCAGCTCAGATCTCTTAAAAAATAGGCCACTTTGCGAGATAGAATTACCAGCTTTTCTGGTAAAACTGAATTTATTGTAATTGATCGCTGAATCACCTTCTAAATGTTTGCATCTAAAATTGTACAGAGTCAATCTGATGATCAAGACCTTTCCTGTTCCGTTGTTCTTTATAATGATATTGTTTGTGCTTTCTCCTTTAAAAGGCTGGACTACAGCGGACCATCGCGGGAGTTTTTCTTCCTCGTATCAAGAGAGCTCTTCAACCCGTATTATGGCTTGTTTGAATATTCTGCCAATGATACTTACACTGTACAAATAAGTCCCATGTCTGCTTTTGTGGACAATCACCATGAATGGTAAGAGTTACAATATTCGTTCATTCACTCATGTGATCCCTTCCAAATATCTCAGCAAGGAAACAGTACTTGGCTCCCTCCTCTTCCATTTTATCCTTATAACAATCCAACAGTCTTGTGAGATAATTTAGTCCAGTGGTGGCGAACCTATGGCACGGGTGCCAGAGGTGGTACTCAGAACCCTCTTTGTGGGCACACGCAAACAGATCCCCCCCCCCCCCGGCTGGCCTGGGCCGCTGGATTATTAGCATTAAACTTAAGACCTTGTTTTGGGGAAGCAGTGCAGGTAACCCTGTTAAGTGCTGTTAAACCCCACTGGTTTTCATGCAAAGAACTAAAGTGCAATTCTTTACCTGGGAGTAAGCTCGGTTGCTGGCAATGGGGCTTGCTTCTGAGTAAACCCTCGTAAGGTCGTGATTCACCCATTGGAAGAGTTGCACGGTTGCTTCAAAGCAAAGCCACCGACTACCACCAAGCTTACTCCCGAGTAACGCATGCCTCGGAGCCAACTGTTTTTTCTAAACTAAAACCTCAGCATTCAGGTTCAATTGCCATGTTGGCACTTTGCGATAAATAAGTGGGGTTTGGGTTGCAACTTGGGCACTCGGTCTCAAAAAGGTTCGCCATCACTGATTTAGTCCAAACAGTGGTGACTAACTACTAGTCTTCATTAACGTGTGGACCCAGGCTTCCCCAGACTTAGTCTAGACCAGCAGTGTCAAAGTCTGGCCCTCCAGATGTTCATGGACTACAATTCATTGACTACAATGGCTGATGGGAATTGTAGTCTGTGAACATCTGGAGGGCCAGACTTTGACATCCTTGGTCTAGTCTCTAAACGCTGCAGCACGCTTCCTCTCCTGTTTTCCTGTTATTTCTGAAGGAAATCAGCTATCATGGGAGTAATTTTCTCATCCCACTTTGGAGCTTTTTTCTTTCCCTCCTGTCTAGTGTTGAATGCAGCTCTGGGGTGTTTGTGAATGGATAATGTGGTTTATGCCGTCTCTTTTGTGCTCCGCTTTTGTTCTTGAAAGCGGACAGTCACTTGCTTTATCAACACTTTGGGCGTGAAATGCAGAATAACATCATACACTGGCAGAAAAGAAGTCCAGCATCTACTGACTGGGAAAGACAGTGCTATTTTAAGCAGAGTTACATCCTTCTAAACCAGGGGTCTGCAACCTACGGCTCTCCAGATGTTCATGGACTACAAATCCCATCAGCCCCTGCCAGCATGGCCAATTGAGAATTGTAGTCCATGAACATCTGGAGAGCCGCAGGTTGCAGACCCCTGTTCTAAACTTACTGACTTCACTGAACTTGGAAAGTTGTCGTTCTGCTTAGAACTTCACTGCTAGTCACTCTGTTCTTGTTTCTGCTGTTGTGTGTGCAGCTATTAGAAACAAGCATTCTGCATGAAAAAAGTTGCCAAAAGTAAGAAAAAAAGGGTCTCCTCGAATGGACAGAAAGAGGGACCCCCAGCAGATGCTTCTAAGTAGCATGCCTCGGAGTTAAATCTAAATGTGTGAGAATTATAAATGTCTGGGTGTTGGTGGGGACCTGTTTTGGTCCAGTCTCCCAAAGCACTACAGTGTGTGACTTTGCAGATGTTGGTGGTGCTGGCAAAGAAAAGACGGGGCTGTACCTGGCAGGTGCCCCTGGGAACCAGGTGAGCTTCCTAAACCCTGCTCACATCTCAGGGGCTCACCTTGACCCTTGAATGGAGAAGTAGCCCATCAATTTTGACCAAGTGGTACGGCACGCCGCTGTTTGATGCAAGCGCCGGCTGTTGCCTTTCCTGATTCCCGAGAAGGCTCTAACATCCTTATGTAATAATCTGATTTCTTAATCAGTGAGTGTCTGTGTAACGTTTTGTGTCTAAATAAAATGTAACGTAGCTTGTTTGAATTGTAAACATCTCATCAGAGCAGGGGACCCTTGTGGTCCAGTCCCCAAAACCCTGAAGTGTTGAACTGTGAAGATGCAGCTGGTTTTGGTGAACCCAAAGATCTTGGTCTTTTAAATTTTTTCATTGATCTTTATGCTCCCCCCCCCCCCCCCCAAAAAAACCCCACAACTGAACTAAGGATGGATCAGCTGTGATCTGTTAATCTCTTTTTCTCCGGCAGGTTCAGATTCAGCGGCCGGATCCTGGGCCTTGCTCTGATTCATCAGTATTTGTTAGATGCCTTCTTTACACGCCCGTTTTATAAAGCCCTGCTCAGAATGTGAGTAGAAAACTTCTCCTAGTTTCCTTGAGAAAGAGCAGTGCGTTTCGCAAATAAGCTGTAGATTTCTTGTCCCCAAAAGTGCCAGCGAGGAGTCTGATGGCACATTTGGTGTCCCCCTTCTTATCTGTGGGGCAATAAATTGGGCTCGCTCTGAGGCAGTGCCTGCTCAAGACACTCCGCGGGAAATGGAGGAAAAAACAGTTCGTCACCTTTTTTTAAAGGAAGGCCACCTCTTCTGTGCGAGTGTCCTGATCCCAGGAGTCATGGGATGTTAAAGGCAGTTGGGGGCCAGTTGAAAGGGAAAACAGAAAAACTGTGAGGGCCCTGCATCAGACCTTTTACAGTCACAAATATTACACCCATGCATACTCCAACTCACTAGGTGAGTATCATTTTAACATTATCGTACTATCACAAATATAGTCAGGTATGGCTATAAAACCTCTAGACTAGGTTTTTATTTCAAGTTTCGCTTGAATGGCTCTTCTTTAAATAGTCCTTCTCTCTGGATATCAGGATCTCAATTTGGAAACTATCTAGTGTAAGAAAAAACAATTGTGCTCCTAGAGGAGTAAGAAAAAGAATACTTTGTACAACAATTATTGGCTTGACAAAGGACTGCCGAAATAAAAACCTAGTCCAGAGGTTTTATAGCCATACCTGACGGTGTACTTACCAAACATTTTTTGTATATTTGTGATAGTAAGATAATGTTAAAATGATACTCACGCATGGGTGTAATATTTGTGACAGTACCTGTTGTACACCTGCCTTGATTATTATGTCAGACCTTTTACAAGCAGGAGTGTCAAATTCATTTGTTATGAGGGCTGGATATGACATGATTTGGTTGGGCTGGGTCTGTGCCGGGGGGGGGGGGTGTTGCCTCGACTGCCCCAGAACAGCACTGTGGGGGGGGGGGGCGTGCCAGAACTGGTGAGCACCCAACAGGGTGGGGTGATTGCTTTGAGAGAAGCAGTTGAGGCAAACTCCCCCCCCCCTTGCTCCCATGTTCGACACTCCTGCTTTACAGTGTTTACTATTTAGGAAGATAATAACTTTACCTCTTTCCCGAGTTCGGGATGCTAAATCTTTTAAGGTCTTTGACCTCTTGAAAACCAGGGGTCATGATGGGATTTATTTGGACGGTTTAACACTGTGGTGGCGAACCTTTGGCACTCCAGATGTTCTGGACTACAATTTCCATCAGCCCCTGCCAATTGGCCATGCTGGCAAGGGCTGATGGGAATTGTAGTCCATAACATCTGGAGTGCCAAAGGTTCGCTGCCACGGGTTTAACAGCTCCATTCCTTCTAAGTTTCCTGTGAGATTTAGGGTTAGGTTAGAACTGAAAAAGCCTTATGCTGTTACACTAGAGCAGGCAATGAGTTCTCCTAAACGCCTAAGCTCAATGTTTGCCTCTGCCACTATTGCCCCCAGTGTGTAATAATCTAACACTGAGCCACTCTGAAGATTTTTTGGCCCACGTTAAGGCCTAGTTCGGGTAGTGTCAGCTAACAAGACCTTAGGATGCTATTAATAAGAAGAAAGGCTTGATATCTGCCTTACTGTCTTCTGTTTATTTTATGAAATCTGTCTGCCTCTTTCAACAGTGGCTGTGGTTTGCCCAGATCTGGCTCATGGTATTTTGCCACTTCAAATAGGTGGCTAAGAAGAAATGATGTAGGTCAGACAGGCTGGGGGCAGGGAGTGTCATTCTTGCCTGTCACCTCTTCCTGCCTCGCCAGCAGTCAGGAGGAAGGTGGCCCTCAAGGTCCTGCCAATGCTGCTCAAACGTGCCTTCCTTCAGAGTGGCAGAGGTGTGGATCAGGGAGTCTGTGCCTGTGACATGTCCTTCACAGCTCCAGCAGTTGGGACATGGAAGGAAGCCACAGCCCCACTTCACTGGCAGTGCCCCTAGAACCGTGGTGGTGAACCTTTGGCACTCCAGATGTTATGGACTACAATTCCCATCAGCCCCTGCCAGCATGGCCAATTGGTGAACCATGGTGACGAACCTAGAACCATGGTGGCGAACCTTTGGCACTCCAGATGTTATAGACTACAATTCCCATCAGCCCCAATTGGGCATGCTGGCAGGGACTGATGGGAATTGTAGTCCATAACATCTGGAGTGCCAAAGGTTCGCCACCACTGCCCTAGAATCTGCTTTGGCCGCCAGGTGGTAGCAGCACAAGTCTGGGAGGCAACCATGAGCGCAGGCCACACCCAACACCACTTTGTGCTTCACTTCCCCAAGTAACTGCGGAGCCCCAAACAACTGTCCAGGTTACTGGTGTGGCGAACCAGCCCTGGGATTATTTTGGGCATGCTGGGTCCCCAAAAGGATTGGAAGGGTGGAATAAAAGTCATCTACTCCTGGACTAAATCTTCTCCCCTCCCCTTCAGGACTGCACAAACACCCCAGTGATCTTCCCTACAGGTTCAAGTCCAGGAGCACTTGAGCGGCCAGCAGTATTTTGGGGGGTTTCAGCCAACCTACACATTTTTCAAAAGTCAAACCTGCCTTCATCAGATATAATCTGACAAAAGATTCATGCAAGCTTCTCCCCCAAAAAAACTTAGGCCAGAGGTGTCAAACTCACGGCCCTCCAGATGTTATGGACTGCAGTTCCTATCATCCCCTGCCAGCATTATGCTGGCAAGGGATGATGGGAACTATAGTCCATAACATCTGGAGGGCCGCGAGTTTGACACCTGTGACTTAGGCCATCCTATAAGCCAGTGGTGGCGAACCTTTGGCACTCCAGATGTTATGGACAACAATTCCCATCAGCCCCTGCCAGCATAGCCAATTGGCCATGCTGGCAGGGGCTGATGGAAATTGTAGTCCATAACATCCGGAGTGCCAAAGGTTCACCACCACGGCTATAAGCGCTCTCTCTCTCTCTCTCTCTCTCTCTCTCTCTCTCTGTGTATATATATTTAAAAAATCAGTATTAACCTAAAGATATAAGAAACACATAAGAACAACAGATAGGAAAATGGATTTGTTCTCGAATGCAATTCTTACACAGTAGAGAGCCAACCTGTTTATATAAAATATTCTAAAAAACTATAAGCAAATTCTAATAGGCCAATTATATTAATAACAAAAAAATTAGTACATGTAACTGCTTCCTTAATTTCTAAATGTATTTCTCCCAGGATATATATCATAATACCAGGTTATCTATTTTTTAACTTTTTAAATTATTCATACGAGCTTTTTCTTTTTTAAACACTTTGCTCCTTCAAATACCAAAGCATATACCGGTATTTATATAGTTTAAATCAGGGGTCTTCAAACTATGGCCCTCCACATGTTCATAGACTACAATTCCCATGAGCCCTACCACTTGGCCATGCTGGCAGGGGCTGATGGGAATTGTAGTTCATGAACATCTGGAGGGCCATAGTTTGAAGACCCCTGGTTTAAATATTTACCTTCAGTCTTTCCTTCTTGTTGATCAAGCCTCTCCTTCTCAGACGGTATCTGAAGAAAGGGAGCTTTGACTTTTGAAACCTTATAGCCCCAACATCTTGCTTGTCTCTAAGGTGCTCCTGGACTGGGATCTAGTTGTTCTACTGCAAAGTCCTCTGAAACTTTCTTTCGGTAATATGAAAGAATGTGAGTAGTAGCCTTTAATCATTCTGATTTGCACAATGATTCTCAGCTTTGAGCAGCTGCTGCTTTAGGAAGCTTCATTTAAAGAGTGGCTTGAATAAGGAGGGGAAAACTGCTGAAAGGGTGTTATGCAGAGCCATGCTTTTTTATGATTTAGCAAACAAATTATAGGCATAGCCAATTGGGCCCAACCAAAGGTGGCATCAACAGCTAAATAATGTCTTGTGGTCATGGAGGGTGCCAATCGCTGATAATTTGGGGGGGAGGGGCTTGAATTTGCTATCCTGCACTTTGCTTGAAGTAGCACGGATGCAGAACTATAGAACCTAAAAATGGAAGAAAAATTATTTTTTTAAAAGGAATCCAAATGGAAAATTCTACATCATGTGCCCCAGGAAGGCGAATGTGTTCATGAATCGTGGTGGTTATTATCAAAGGAACTTGGAGATTTGGAAAAATAGAAGTAGCCCAAAAGAGTCTAGCCATGACGGTTCTTCATATGTTTCTTTTTTGCTCTCAATAGGTTGCAAGAATTTCATGTCTGACTCCTCTTCCTTAGGACAGGCTGCCTCCACTACCTCTTTGATTTCTCTAACCTCTTATTGTTTGTGTTAGATTGTGTGACCTGAGTGACTTGGAATACCTTGATGAGGAGTTTCACCAGAGTTTGCAGTGGATGAAAGACAACGATATACATGATATCCTAGATCTCACATTCACTGTAAATGAAGAAGTCTTTGGACAGGTGTGCATTATTTTTCCTTTCCCCAAAAAAAATCAATAATCAAGAAAGACATCTTGATTTTTTTTGTTTGATAATAGTGTCTCCTTTGCTTTGATGGGATAGTTTCATTGAAGAAGAGTTTGCATTTATACCCTGCTTTTCTCAACTGTAAGCGGCTTACAATAGTTTTTCCTTCCCCTCCCCACACCAGACACCTTGTGAGGTAGGTGGGGCTGAGAGAGTTCTGGGAGAACTGTGACTGGCCCAAGGTCACCCAGCAGACTTCATGGGGAGAAGTGAGGAATCAAATCTAGTTTTCCAGATTATAGTTCGCTGCTTTTAACCACTATACAACACTGCCACATTGTTTGAGTTCATATCCCCCCCACACCTCATCAAATCATGTTAATGTTTAAAAACAAGGGCCTTTATCGTATGAAGGGCTACCAGAATGCTGAGTTTTCACATACTCCTCTCTCTCTCTGCCTAAAGCTACTTTGACTCCTGGGCTCATTCCTCACATGCAGAATAATGCACTTTCAAACTGCTTTCAGTGCTCTTTGAAGCTGTGCGGAAAGCAAAATCCACTTGCAAACTGTTGTGAAAGTGGTTTGAAAACGCATTATTTTGCGTGTGCGGAAGGGGCCCTGGAGAAAATATTCCTACAGTTGTAAGACCATAATTCAGGGGTCTGCAACCTTTTTGGGCCTGAGAGCACCTTTGGAATTCTGACACAGTGCGGTGGGTAAAATGGCTGCCACAAAATGTCTACCGCGGGACTTGGAGCTGCCCCGAAATGGCTGCTGCAGTTTACTCTCAGTCACACAGTGAAGATCCTTGTGCTGTGGTGGCAGCTGCTGCCAAGGCAACATGTCAGCAGTCTCCATGTTGGGGATCGGGCCATGGGTTCCCGGAATGGGGACAAAGAACCAAAAGGAATGTAACCGCCACCGCTGCCACCATATCATGAAAGCAAGCCTGGGAGAGCCAATGCTTGTTTCAGTAAAGACCTGGGTTCTTTTCTCCAATAATTCCAACCAGCTGAGGTCTCAACGATTTTTATTGAAAAACAGAAATCAAAGAAATAAATGCAGGGAGGCTGCTCAGCTGGTTACATTCCTTTTGGTTCTTTGTCCCCATTCCGGGAACCCATGGCCCAGAGATGCTTTCCTGACCACGTCTCAAGATGGAATTCCCTTCTCAGGAAAACTCTGTTCAGGCCACGAGGTAATTTAGGCCTTTGAAGTTTCATCCTGGCACCTCTGCATAGTTTCCTGTCCTCCCTCCAGGAGATCAAAAGGCAAAGATGCTTTTCACAGTCATATGTGACTTCCCTTTGCTGTAGGGATAGCATCATTCCATGACACGCCCCTTTTTGAGATGAAGTCTGTAAACTCCATGTTCACATACTTCAGCTTCCTAATAATACCGGTTGCATAATATCACATGTTTCTAGCTAATACATAGTTCAGCTAACTATTTTCCATCCCAGGATCCATACCTAATGGATGAACAGCCACACAGGTTGGGAGGGGGGGCTGTAGTGAGCCGGGGTGAAGTCAACGTTCCCCCTTTTTTCTGCAAAAGCCACTCTGCCGACAGAAGAGAGAGGGATTGGTGGTTTTTCCCTTTCCCACTATGCAGTGCAGTTCTTAGATCATTTGGAGGTCAAAAGCAACTGCAGAGGGATTGACAAATGTGAGGAAACTTCCAGGGACACTTTGGCTCATTCTGCACACGCAGAATAATGCACTTTCAAACTGCGTTCAGTGCTCTTTGAAGCTGTGCGGAATAGCAAAATCCACTTGCAAACAGTTGTGAAAGTGGTTTGAAAACGCATTATTTTGCGTGTGCGGAAGGGGCCTTTGAAGGATACTAGTGGATACTTTTTCCTTAGCACAAGTTTCTAGTCTAAACGGCTGCCTCTGACATGGGATACAACTAAAGACGTACAATGGAAGAGGGAGGAAGACTGGGAGACTTGGAAAAGAGATTAAATATTCGTATACTTACTTTCCTGTCAATCTCAAATTTATTTTGGTAATTAAAAAAACTTTTAAAGTTATAACTTAGCATACAAAATGTACTATTTGGAATGCTTGTGGAATTTAAAAGTAGACACGTCTTGGTATTTTCTAGAAGAAAAACTGAAAATAGGCTTGAAAGAAAATTGCAAATGGCTGCACCCTACTCTATCTTGAAACACGAATGTTTGTCACTTGAGAGGCAGGGGGAATATTGAAGGCAGAAAACATTCTGCCGTAAATAAAAGTCGGTTGTTTGGGCAGAAGCTCTCACAAAATCACAATAGGTAGGATTGCTGGCATATTTAGGTATCGAGATAAACTTTATAATATTGAAAACGCCGAGCTCCTTAACAATACATTATAATTAAGTGCATTGCCGCATATTGTGTTTTATAAGTTGGAAGCCGCCCTGAGCTGGAGACGGCAGCCTGTAAATGAAATAAATGGAATATTTGTGAAGATGTTTTGCACATGTTCATCATATAAGTACTATTACCCAATGCTGTGAGCTTACATAAAAGTACTCATACTATACATTTTGAATGGAAAAAATTGTCTTAAGAAGCATTTCATTCATTCCAAAAGAGGCAATATCTCATGGGGAATTTTTTCCCCCCACTGATCCCCCCAACAAATGTTTTCTGAATTTTGCCAGGTTTTTTCTCCACACCTTTACATCTTTATGTATATTTATCACCCTCTTGAGAATCTTGTACAAATCAGTTGTGCTTATTGAGTATTTCAAGAGTGCACTGTGGAAGTCAAGGCCTTGTGTGTATGTATTGTCAAAGGCTTTCATGGCTGCCATCAACTGGCTGTTGGGGCCGTGGTCTGGTAGTATTTGCTCCTGAAGTCTTGCTTGCATCTATGGCTGGCATCTTCAGAGGTATCTCTCAGTGAGATGTGTATTTTCTGTGTCACTGTGGCCTGACATATCTCTGTAACTGTAACCGTTGGAAGTCTGCTGAGGCAGTTATACATTGCTTTGTAACTTGCTGATTCACTGAATGTTGAAGCTGTATGCTGCTTTACTTAGCTAAACACACAAGAAGAGAATTCAATCTCTATTTCTACTATATCTACCTGAACGCACTGAAGAAATTTCTGTTGAAAACGTGGGCTGGCGCGCAACACGTTCTGCGAATGTGGCTGCTGTCGCCGTGGTGTCTTCATCCACTTGCTGGAGCTCCTCCTGTCTACTACCACAATTTGTTTGAATATTTTCTACTCATTGAATATTGGTGATACTGACTCTTTCAATTTATTGGAACGCAATCTGAATGTTACAGGTTTCTTGCCTTATGTACAATGTTTATGACATCTTATACAATGCTTTTGAGAATTTGTGACTAAGTACAGTCCCATTACGTTTCCTAGATTGCCTAAGTGCCCTCATTGTATGTTTTGTTATTACCTTTATATCCAGCTGAATATTACTTATAATATAATCACAATATATCTTTATGAATAATCTTTATGAACAGTGTATGAATTATCTATTGACTTTATACTCAAACTAATTGCATATACCAATTAGTTCATTGCCTTGTGTCACTATATATTCAGTCCATGTTTCTTAGACTCATTCCGCACATGCAGAATAATGCACTTTCAAACTGCTTTGAATGCTCTTTGAAGCTGTGCAGAATGGCAAAATCCACTTGCAAACAGTTGTGAAAGTGGTTTGAAAATGCATTATTTTGCATGTGCGGAAAAAGCCTTAGGCTTGGTTGGCCTCAGATTTTTTAATATCTCTGAAGATGCCAGCCATAGATGCAGGCGAAGCGAAACTACCAGACCACAGCCATGGAGCCTCCAAACCCACAACAGCCAGCTTTGTGTGAACTCGACTGCCCCAAGGACATCTGTGAGGGTTGAGCCAATATAATAGTGTATCTACTTCTACCCTTGGGATGACAAGAAGGACAGAAGCTATCTTGAGTGTCGCCCCTTTCTGCCATTACATTTCACCAAAAATATGGGGAGAATGCACTACAGATAGGCAGCTTTGGAATAAATTATCAGCAAAAAGAGCATATGCTCCGGGCCCTGCATTTTTGAGGGCTGCGAACTAAATGATTGCAATCTGTCTGTTGAATTCGGCATCTAACTGTATTCTCACGATCTGGCAGTGCTGTTGAAAATGCAACTTTTAAATTGTAGTTTTCGTACCTTTGGCATTTGAAATCGATACCTACATGTAAGTAGTGGTTGTATTATTTGACTGCATAGTAAATGGGGAAAAAATGAATTATTTATTATGCAAGTAAATAATTTACGTTTTAATATTTATGTGCATTTTTAAACATGTGGGACCCCTTTATAGAATATGCTACAGGCCCTGCATTAGCTTAATCCGGCCCTGCGGACTTGTATGTGTGTAGCCATGCCAAACATACACATATTGCTCCTTTCGGACAAGATGGCAGTTGGGAAACGCAGAGGATAATCTGCTATGCATTCTCACGTGGAATGAATGAACAGGGCATATGAGGAGGACTTTTCCTGAGAGGAGAATTCTCTCCTTCAACTGTTTAGAATTCCCTCTCTCAGGGATCAAGGGCTCACAATTTCTCTATACTTTACTGCTGCAGCGTGGCCGCTGCATGAAACCAGTGTACGCGGTCTCAGCGTTGCATCGCAGCAGTGGCATGCGCAAGTGATAATTGCATGGGTTGCTACCCCTGCTGCAAGCTGTGATCCTGAAGGACACACAAATACAGACAAGGGAAGTGAACAGACAGGCACACAATTCAAGGGACCTGCCTGGTTGATAGGAAACTCTGTCCGTGCTGGAAGGGTCTTTGGCAGCTGCCATATCACAGCACCGGCAAGTAGATACGGGGTGTTATCAAAGGCTTTCACGGCCAGAATCACTAGGATGTTGTGGGTTTTCCTGGTTGTGTGGCTGTGTTTTCTCCTGATTTTCTACCTGTATCTGTGGCTAGCATCTTCAGAGGATCCTCTAAAGACGCCAGCCACAGATGCAGGTGAAACGTCAGGAGAAAATACTACTGGAACATGGCCACACAATCTTGAAAAACCCACAACATCCTAGATATGGGGTCTTTTTCTCAAAGGGATGCAGTGTGGGTGTTGAAATTTGGGAGGGGAGGTTGGTTTATAATGCTACCGTGCTCCGTAAATGGATTCTTGTCCCACTGCACGTATTAGGACGCTTCACTGTAAAATCTCTCTTTTACAGAATGTGAAGTCTGCCTTGTATCTCTCGTTTTCAGTATCTCTTGCTTTGTACTGGCCCAGGAGAGAGAGAGAAATGTTCAGACGCTTTGGTTTGCCAGGGGTTTCGTTGCTTCAGTGAGGTTTTAATCAGGCTTTTAGAGCAATTTGAAAAAATCTACCATAAACTGAATTTTCCCTTCTCTTTCTTTGTAACGTCTTGGGTGGTTGTTTGCCTTTAAGATTACTGAGCGGGAGCTGAAGCCGGGAGGTGCCAACATCCCAGTGACGGAGAAGAACAAGAAGGAATATATAGAGAGAATGGTGAAATGGAGGATTGAAAGAGGGGTCGTGCAACAGACCGAGAGTCTTGTACGTGGGTTCTATGAGGTAAAAACAAAAAGATTGAATTCTGTTTTCAGTGCGTTAAGTGCCTCCAGTAACCAGGGGCGTACCACAGGAGGCACTGTGGTAGTGGTCTTTCTCTGGGCGGGGGCACTTATTTCCTGCAGGGCTGCTGGTGTGAGTCTCCTGAAAGGAACCAGCCAACTTTGCTAAAGTTTGCCTGTGATGGCCAAATGCTGTGGGCATCAGGTTCACCTTCAACTCGGTGCCCACAGCATTTTCCTCTTCCACACACATTTTAACAAATTTGGCTGGTTCCCTTTCAGGAGACTCAAACCAGCAGCTACAGGAAATGCCCCCACCCAGAGCAAGACCCCTACCACAGTGCCTCCTGTTGAAACCTCTACCACAGAGCCATCTGGGCATAACAGAAAGCCCCATTGAAGTCTATGGTGGGAAAAGTAATTTTTCCTACCACAGAACTTGCTGAAGAGCCTGGCAGATTCTGGGGAATGTCTGAGTGTGTAAGTGCTGGCTGCACATTTTTGAAGATAGAGGCGCCAGACTTTCAAGGTGGCTCCAAGAGGCCTTGAGTAATAGCATCCAAGCTTGGTGAGCTTTGCTTCTGGAGTGGGGGGGGAGTTGAGAGAGTTCTGAGAGAACGCAGGCCACAGGCTTTCATGTGCAGGAGCGGGGAAACAAAATAAGCCTTTTGGGGGCCCATGAAATTGAACCCTCAGAAGCAAAGGTCTCCAAACCTGGATGCTATTATCAGGAGGCCCTCCTGGAGCCACCCTGAAAGCCTGCCTACACACTCAGAAATTCCCCATTGGCTACAATGGAGCAAAGTCACTGCAAAACAAAGAATCTTGGGCAAAATTCTTGGGGTGCCTGGAAGGGGTGTATTTTTAAAGCTAGTGACACCAAATTTTCAGGGTATCATCTGTTAACTATTCTTATGATGCCACCCAAGTTTGGTGAAGTTATGTTCAGGGGGACCAAAGTTATGGTCCCTCAAATGAATAGCCCCCATCTCAGGTTAGCTCCCATTGAAAACAATGTGGATGGGGCACCCCCTTTGGGGGTCCATAACTTTGCTCCCCCTGAACCAAACATCACCAAATTTGGTTGGTATCATCAGGACAGTCTCCGGATGGTACCCTGAAATCTTGGTGCCGCTAGCCTTAAAAATGCGCCCCCTGCTGGCCGGAACGTGAAAAAAACACTTTAAAATTTAAAAACACAGAAACGACCCTGAAATGTTGCCGCCGCCCCCCGTGACCAAATGGGGGGCGTCCGGGGACATAGGGTACCCCCTGTCCCTAGGCAGGAACACCACTGCCAGTAACACAGAACCGTGATAAACACCCAACGGGAGGAAGTAGAGAGAGACCCCTATGCATATCTTTGGATATCTCTCTTTCCTTCCCTAGGTGGTTGATGCCAGGCTGGTTTCTGTATTTGATGCAAGGGAGCTGGAGCTGGTTATTGCTGGAACTGCAGAAATTGACTTAAGTGACTGGCGGAACAACACGGAGTACAGAGGAGGTGAGCCCTTCTAGGAACCCGTTTCCACCTGCGTTGCGGTCCGGCTTTTCATTCAGGTTGCTGGGGTGCTGAAACTTTGAATGAATTAAAAAAAAAGAAGCCATTTCTTACAAGACTGCAATAAACTATTCTAACTTAGTTTTTGAGACTTATCTGTTGCAGCGTAATTTTAGAAAGTATGTGCTCCTTTTAAAAAAAAAACTTACTTCACAAGGTTTGGATTTCCCCACTTAGAATTTGAATTAGGGGCAGGCATTCCTTTTGATAAAAGGGACAAAATCTGAAATGGCACAGCTGGTCACAGGCAAAAGAGCGTGCAGGTTCATCAGAGGGTTAAAGGTATGCTTGGCTGTGATTCATTGCAGATGGGACTGGCATTACGGCTGGCAAGAAGCTAGTGAAAGATTGGAAGACTCCATCTCCCGAGATATGTCTGTGACACAGATGGCTGAATTAATTGGCATCTGGTGTTCATTCCCGAGTAACCGGGAAATATACTAGGATTGGGTTGCTGATAAAATTAATCTGATATGTCAGAGTGTTCTGTAATAGAACAGTCACAAAAGAAGTCCAGCGTGTTAGTGAACCATTTTTAGAAATTGAGTAATAACAAAGCTGGTAAATTTTTCGCTGTGTTCATACTGACCTGTGAAGCTTCAGGTAAGCCCAAGGGCTTGCATACTCACCGGGTCCAGCAACTGTTGCTGTTAAGTGCTGGGCAGCCCCTATCCAGGAGTGTGTGGGAGTGTGAAGGTTGATCAGGATGTACCCTGGATGTGCACCGGAGCCGTAGCGAGGGGGAACTGTGCCCGGGGCCCTTGCCATGCCCCCACCACGCCCCTGCACCAGTGGGTTCCCAGTGCAAGATGCCCCCCCGGGGGCTACGCCACTGACCTGCACCAACATGTTTGCCCACCTTGCTGGCAGGTAAGTCGCACCTACGCTGGTGGGGAGGGCAAGCAGGGCAGCAGCCAGGCACCACAGAGCTGTGCAGCACCTGACGTGTAAGAGGCTGCCTGGGCCAGAGCTGTACCAGCCTAAAGGTGGGCGCCAGTGCAGCTGGGGGCGGGCTAGGGGTGGTCCCAGAGTTGGAGCTTAGTCAGCTTCCATGGGGCACTCACCCAAAAATGCCCCCAAAGCAAGTGCGTAAGTTCATTCTGGGCTACGAGGGCTTCTTCTGTAGCCGGGTTTTCCTTTTTTTCCCCCACTGTGTTCCCAGGCCACCTGGATTCCCCTCTGGAAGTGGTGGTGCAGCCATGGCGCTGTCCCTGGCCACTGCAGCCCTCTGGATTGAGCTGTCAGAGTTTCAGTTCTGGTTTCAAAAGGGGTGTGGCCTGCTTCATTGGAACAGGGTTTTTTCCCCCTCAAGAAACACAAGGCTTAAAGCCCCCTGTCAGCTTGACAGATTGGATTGCATGGTGCTGGGCATTCTCGCTTTTTGAGAGCCAGCGTGGTGTAGTGGTTCAGAGTAGGTGGATTCTAATCTGGAAAACCGGATTTGATTCCCCACTCCTCCACCTGAGTGGCAAAGGCTTATCTGGTGAACCAGATGTGTTTCCGCACTCCGACATTCCTCAGCCCCACCGACATCATAAGGAAGGGAAAGGAGAGGAAGGGAAAGAAGCTTGTAAGCTACCTTTAGTCTCCTTACAGGAGAGAAAGGAGGGGTATAAATCCAAACTCCTCCTCCTCCTCCTCTTCTTCTTCTTCTATTTGTAATACATTTAGAGAATGGGTTGTTATCGTGCAAGTGATTCTTCTGTCATTCCATTCACCTATTCCAGTGGTGGCGAACCTTTGGCACTCCAGATGTTATGGACTACAATTCCCATCAGCCCCTGCCAGCATGACCAATTGGCCATGCTGGCAGGGGCTGATGGGAATTGTAGTCCATAACATCTGGAGTGCCAAAGGTTCGCCACCATGGGCCTATTCCATTGCCTTTCTGCAAGATTTTACTCCCCCGAGCCACTTCTCTATCTAAATAACGACAGGCTTGATAAGCAAACAGCACAGAAGCAAGAAGACTGTGTGGCCAATGAAACTTTTTGGCCATGTGGGCATGACCCCACCCTAGCCAGCTGGGTAATGGTGGCGTAACCATGGTGTCATGTTGGCCTTTCACTCAGCTACCCAGTGCCGTGTGGGCATACGGTCCCGTGAGCCAGCTAAGCCCCCAGTTCGGGGATAGGGCGGGATATAAATCCAACATAAATAAATTAATACTTTCATAATTTTATAAACCATATCATGACCCTGGCCTTTTTTCCTAAATTAAAACCTCCCAGATTTTTTAGCCTTCTCTCTTGTATCTCCTTATCGTTAGTTAAAGTTTGTGGGGCATAAACATACCCACTAAGAGCTTAATTCTTTTATCTTGTTTGATGTGTCATACTAGGGCAGTGGTGGTCATGCTGGCAGGGGCTGATGGGAATTGTAGTCCATAACATCTGGAGTGCCAAAGGTTCGCCACCACGGTACTAGGGCATGTAAGTGCTGGATAGGGTGGCATTGTGGCTCAGTGGAAGGATTCTGGCTTTACAACCAGAGGTCTTGGGACATTTTTTAAAGAGTCAAGTAGCAAGTGAAGTGAAAGAATTCGACCTCAGACCCTTGAGAGCTGCTGCCAGTCAGAGTAGATACGACTGAGCTAAATAGGCCTGCAAATACTAATCACAGCCACTGAAAGAGGAACCGAGTGGAAGCCAGGTTGTTGCTGAGAAGAGTTCCAAAAACATCAGCTTCATGATCAGACCGGCTTCCGTCCCTCCTTGATTGTTTCTATCACCGTCGAGATAGAACCTTGTTAATCTGATGTTTCCCATGTCGATAGTCACAGGAAACTGAGCCACATTAATATGGTGTTCTGTTTGGATCCAACAGGATACCATGACAATCATATTGTCATCCGATGGTTTTGGGCTGCTGTAGAAAGATTCAACAATGAACAGCGTCTGAGGTTGCTGCAGGTAAGAGATCTTTTCACACATGTGAAATAATCAGCTGCCACCAATCAAACTCTAAATTTGGAACCTCAGAGCAGATGAATGGCTTGATGTATTGTCGAAGGCTTTCATGGTCGGAATCACTGGGATGTTGTGTGGTTTCTGGGCTATATGGCTGTGTTCTAGTAGCATTTTCTCCTGACGTTTCACCTGCATCTGTGGCCGGCATCTTCAGAGGATCCTTTGCACAGATGCAGGTGAAACGTCAGGAAAAAATGCTACTAGAACACGGCCACACGGCCCAGAAACCACACGACATCCCAATGCCTTGATGGTTTTCAGATATTCTTCAAGACATTTGCTGGGTATCCACTGAAACGGTAAATCCAAGCATGCTTCTATCTGTAAGTGAGAGTGCAATATGCTGTCAAATCACTTCCAATTTATGGCGACCCTATGAATTAATGGCCTCCAAAATGTGCTATCCTCAACAGCTTTGCTCAGGTCTTGGAAACGGAGTGGCTTCCTTGTTGGAGTCAATCCATCTCATGTTGGGTCCTCTTCCTTTCCTTCTGCCTTAGCTTTCCATTATGTCATTTCCTCCCACTATAGCCCCTGACAGTAAAACTGGCCTTTGGAAGAGCAAAGGCTAGGAGCGAGTTACTTTCTCTTTCACTTCCTCAGGCCTGCTTGGAACTGTTTTGACATCATTATTCACTTTATTTTCATGTGCTTCTGTTCTGCAAATGCAAACAATAAAACTAAGCTGGGATATGGGGGTGGGGGGTGAGGGGTGGGTGGGAACTGCTACAAATAAAGCGGCAAAAAGAATTAGGAAAGGAGGAAATTCCTGTATTTCTAACGATAGGAAAATTTCATCCTATGTCTTTCTAGCCTTGTTCATTTCCACAGCAATCCTCAGATGAGCAACGTTGTCAGGATGCTGTCCTGAATCTTTTGAAGTGGTGTCAAAGCCGTTCCTTATTTCTTTTGCTTTTTAATTTCTTCCTCCTTGCCTCACGAAGACTCTGCAGAGGCAGGCAATGGCAAACCACCTCTTGCTTTGAATGCCCCTTGCTGGGGTCACCAGAGGTTAGCTGCAAGTTGAGAGCCCTTCACATGCACCTCCTTACTTATACCCCATTTCTGGTTTTACTCCCATTCCCAAAGGTAGGTTATGATGCATCCAATGTCGATAGTTTCAGAGAACATCTGTGTTGAGCTGAGGTAGACCAGCTGGATTCAAGTCCCAGAGCACTTTGGAGTCCAACAAAATTTCTGGGGTCTAAGCTTTCAAGAGTCAGTGGTCTGTACCTGGGGAAAGGAGCAATGACTCTCAGAAGGTTATGCCCCAAAATTTTATTGGCCTCTCAAATACTACTGGGCTCAAATCTAGTGCTCGTTTTTAAAAGTGTAGTATTTAGCAATTGACCATTTTGGTCGCATTATGACTCCAGCATCTAATATCCTTGACACATGACCTCTGCTATAGCAGCAGACTGTTTCCTTCTCATCCTGGTAATATGGAGAAGCAGCAGTTATGTAGACTGTCCAAACCCAGGGCCATGCCTCTGCCAAACCTAAGGTGACCAGATGGTCACCTTCGCAAACCGGGACAGGCGGGTGGGCTGTTGCTACAAGAAGCCGCAGGAGCGATTGCACAGCCTTCTAGAGGCATCTCCCGTTTCCCATCCTGCTGACTAGCATGGGAAACGGGCAAGCGCCCCAGAATGCCCCGTCGCGGCTTGATCCTGCTGCCAGGCGCTGGGAGGCTGTCATGACTGCCTATACGCCCAGAAGGCAGTGCGGCAGCCTTCCAAAACCCGGGACATTGGGGAAAACCCACGGGACGCGGGACAAGTTGTTTCAAGGCGGGACTGTCCCGCCAAAAGCGGGACGTCTGGTCAGCCTAGCCAAACCTCCACCAGGACCAACAGGAGAGATGTGGGAGGTAATTGTACAGGCCTGAATGGTGGATGCTTTTATGCATTACTGACGCGATGCAGGAAGTGACCGTGGGGAAATGGCTTTGTGGCATCAACCATGCTGCAAAGGAAATGGGCAGGTTGAATTTCCGAACACCGGCTGGCCCTTCAGCTCTGTGACCTGGCCGTCTTTGTGAGACACGGGCGGGTGAGTGAATGAATGTGTCGACATTAGAACAAGAAAGACTGGACAGTTATTGCTTGAAATGAAAGGCCTTTTGGCCAGTCTTGTTTTGATCAGCCAATAACATAACTGGAACAGGGCTTCCCAAATTTTTGAGCCCATGGGCACCTTTGGAATTTTGATAAAGCATAGTGGACACAACCCCAAAATGGCTGCCACAGGAGGTGGGCCCAACTTCAAAATGGCTGCTACAGCTCACCTTCAGTCACACAGGGAAGATCCTTGTGCTGAGTCGGTGGGTGTTGTCAAAGCAATGTTTTTAAAAATCTTCTTAGCCACTTAAATCGTCCACGGAGGATCCTTCGGTGGGTCCTCCGTGGGCCAGTAATTTGCTGGTGGTGCCTGGCCCAACAGACATTTGGCTGGTGTCCTCCAGAGCCAGGAACTTCTTGGCCCTGGCTCCTTCTTGGTAGAATTCGCTCCTGGCGGACAGTATGGCTCTGCGGGATATAAACCAACTCCACAGAGCCTTTCAGACCAAAATGTTTCGCCGGGCCTACAACTGAAGCCACTTGGCTCATATTGTATCACACCGGCCCCAGAAATTTTACCTCCCTCCTCTCCCGCCCGTAGGATTAAATAAAACTAGGGTACGTTGGGTTTGATATGTGGGCAATGAGTTTGTCAAATCGGCATCTGAGGAATTACTGTGTATTAGAACGCTTTCATTATTAACTTATTGACACAGTGTTTCACCGGGAAAGGTATCTGAGCCCCCCCCCCCAATGGCACCCACAGTGGGGCCCCTGAACTAGAACAACGATCCATAAATTCAGCGTTGGGCTGCCCAGCAGTCCTAATCATTGATTTAAGATTTTGGCTTTATGACTTTTTATGTATTCTACTAGAACTGAAGCCCATTTTAAATTAAAATAAAATGGGTTCAAGAAGGGGGGAGGGGAGGGCGCCCCCCCCCCCTCCATCCCTCCAGGAGAGCAGCCCATATTGTTTAGGACAGGGGAGGCTTCTGGGTTGAAAGAAGGTGAACGGAGACAGGGAAGAATGTCATGAGTCCTGCACACCCATTGGCTGGAGGTTTGTCGTGGGACATTCCATCCCTTAGGCCCGTGGTGGCGAACCTTTGGCACTCCAGATGTTATGGACTACAATTCCCATCAGCCCCTGCCAGCATGGCCAATTGTAGGGGCTAATGGGAATTGTAGTCCATAACATCTGGAGTGCCAAAGGTTCACCACCACTGCCTTAGGCAATTATGTATAAGGATTGTCAAGACCTGCAGGGGCCTCCCCGTACGTTCCATGTCCCAGGGGTGCCGGGAGAATGTAACCCCCTGACGTATGTGTATTCCTCTTGATTTCTTTTCTTTGCCTTAGGCTTTGCTTGCTGCCTGAGAATAATGGTTTCTTTTCTCTGAGCCAGGCAGCACCTGGCTCCTTATGAGACTCTGACCTTGGAGAAGTGGCTCAGCCTGGTAGAGGAAACGGCTTCTGCCGGAGGGAGTGCTGTGGAAGGGGCGAAGAGTGGGGTTTTAGCTAGTGGTGGAGATGTTTGACTTTCAGTTCAGCAACGCTTGAGTGCAGCCTGTTCGTTACCCTGGCACAATAAACCAATTCCATTTGAACTTGAGTCTGGCTATTTCAGGTGTGTTTCATGTGTTCCATTTATATCGAAGGCACCATGAGCTCTGTAAGGAACATAAGAACATAAGAACAAGCCAGCTGGATCAGACCAGAGTCCATCTAGTCCAGCTCTTTGCTACTCGCAGTGGCCCACCAGGTGCCTTTGGGAGCTCACATGCAGGATGTGAAAGCAATGGCCTTCTGTGGCTGTTGCTCCTGAGCACCTGGACTGTTAAGGCATTTGCAATCTCACATCAAAGAGGATCAAGATTGGTAGCCATAAATCGACTTCTCCCCCATAAATCTGTCCAAGTCCCTTTTAAAGCTATCCGGGTTAGTGGCCATCACCACCTCCTGTGGCAGCATATTCCAAACACCAATCACACGTTGCGTGAAGAAGTGTTTCCTTTTATTAGTCCTAATTCTTCCCCCCAGCATTTTCAATGTATGCCCCCTGGTTCTAGTATTGTGGGAGCCATATAGGAAGATAGATGGCTAATAACTGCTCTAAATAAAGACAAAGGTGTGTAAATATCTGGTGGAGTTTACTTTTTCCCCAGATATGCCCAAGATTTGCGCATAGGAATTCACCCATATTTTTAAAATAGTCCGTGCAAAAATCTAGGTTCCGTTTTTTGCAAGGGTTACTTAAGTTGTCTTGTTTTCGTCTCCAGTTTGTTACAGGCACTTCCAGCATACCTTACGAAGGTTTTGCATCTCTGAGGGGGAGCAACGGGCCAAGAAGATTCTGTGTGGAGAAATGGGGGAAAATCACTGCTCTTCCCAGGTAAAATAATACCAGGTGTTTTAAGAAACTTAAATCCATGGGCCAAGACAGGGTCCAGGTTTCTGCGAATGACTCACACGAACAAGTTATTTCTGTTGCCAATTTCTGAAATTGTGTGAGTGCCCATCGAGAAACTGATGTCCATATAGATTTGGCATAGGCTTGATTCAGCCATAACATGAAACCTTGGTGTGTTTTAACTGTGGTCCGTTTGTGAAATTGAGGTTCAGCAGGCAGCCCCCCCCCCCCCATCTTGGCATTTCATGATTCTTGCTATTTCCCCTGTCTCCCTCATAAGGATCCGACTGCTATTCCAGCCTGCATGACAGTGAGGGCAGCATCAAGAGGCAAGCCAGGGGTTAGCGTGGAAGTTCACGTTCATGTATTCTTTGAAACCGTGGTTAAGACTAAACATTTAGGCCCAGAACGCCACTGCCTTGAGTTGCATAAATAGAGCTAGACTTTGATTCTGAACAGCGCCTAGTTGGTGTTGGGTCATGAGCACGATTTGAAAGGCATTTGTATCCATACAAGTACTTATTTTAACAAAGTGTGAGGTAACAACCCTTCAGGCACTCACATGCAACTTGAAGAAACAGCACCTCGATTCAAGTGACCGTCTCTCCCTCAGTTCTGAAGAGAACAACAGTGATTTGTTTCTGAAGGCCTCCTGGCCCCTTTATGTGGACTGTTACCTCGTCACGGCCTTCTGTTCAGTTCCACGTTGGCCAGCCCGCACAAGCACAGTCCCAATGTGGGACTGCACAGAAGACCACTCAAGGAACAACAGTTACAGGTGAGAGCAACATTGTTTTTGGAAACGTACCTGCTTCAGAGACTTTTGCCGTGCAGACGTGGCTCAGAGGTGACTGGAGGCAGAGCAGTCAAGCTGGCTGGGGGCAAGTTAGAAGCCACGGAGCATCAGCAAACATCAGAAAACCTTTGGCAGAGACCCTGCATCTTCTGGGCTGACAGAAGCGGATGTTGACGTCGCTTTCCTCATGACAGGTTCAAATCCCTGCTTGGTCATGAAGGGCCTTTCGATGATTTGGGGCCAATTGTTGTTTCTCCTCCCGGCCAACCAAGGCCAGAGGGAGAGGGAGAGGATCCGTGTGTGTTGTGCAGGGCTCCTTGGAGGAAGAAGAGTGGGATGAAAAATGAGATGGAGAAGTGTCTTAATATTCTGCGTTTTCATATTCTGGTGGACCCCAGTATTATTATTATTGTTGTTGTTGTTGTTGTTGTTGTTAATTGAATTTAATATACCGCCCTATCCCCGAAGGGCTCAGTAAATATCTATTTATCTGTTACTCTTTCATCCTGACTGTGTGGTCCTCCCCTTCCCCGCTAGCACTCCCACAGTAACCGTTTGAGGTCGGTCAGGCTGATAGATAGTGGCTGGTTGAAAATCATGCATGTGATTGGTCAAATGGAGATTCATGCCCAGGTTATCCTCATGCTGGCAGGGGCTGATGGGAATTGTAGTCCATGAACATCTGGAGAGCCACAGGTTGCAGACTCCTGTCCTACTCCAACCCACAAAAAAAGACATATTGTGGGCACTTCCTGAGCAGTTATCTTGAATAATTTGCCGACTTTTATTTTTGGTGAACTATACGTGCACCAGATTTGAACTTGCATATATGAACTCTGCTGCTGAGCTTTAAATGTACTTTGGACCCAGGCGAACTTCACTGGCATGAGATATAAATTTCTGCAGAAAGGCATGGGGTTGCCATGAGCTAAGATAACATTTTACCTTTATCAGCTACTAAGAGAGTCAAACATTTACCTGCTGTGCCCTGGGACAGCACGTTTAGGTTAAATATGTTGCTTTTCTTTCTGGATGCTGAATCGCTTTATCAAGAGAGGAAAATAGCCTGTTTCTTTCAAGGGGGTTCGGTGTTCTGCTACAGAGCAAGTCAAGAAATCTGTACAACAAGACTAGCATCCTCTACATTTTCTAGCATCCTCTAAAAATGGGGTCTGTTTTCAAAGGTTGTCCTGTGCCTTCTGATTTTGGGAGGACAATCTGCTTATAGATACTTTCCTTTCAATGGGAAGGGAATTCCAAGTTCCTTTGGTAGGGAGGGCTCTAGGAGCTGGTTCAATGGATACCTCCAACAAGTGGGATTGCCCTGCAATCAAGACTTCCCTACCCTACACCTTTCCCCCCTTCCCAGTACAGCCAGACTTTGGGGGGCAGGCAGACTTGGGGGGGGGAACCGCCTCCATCTTTTCCCCCAGTACAGGCAAACTTCTTGGGGAGCCTTTCCTTCCTTCCTTCCTTCCTTCCTTCCTTCCTTCCTTCCTTCCTTCCTTCCTTCCTTCCTTCCTTCCTTCCTTCCTTCCCTCCCTCCCTCCCTCCCTCCCTCCCTACTTACTTACTTACTTACTTACTTACTTACTTACTTACTTACTTACTTACTTACTTACTTACTTACTTACTTACTTACTTACTTATCAGGAGACTAATATTTGAGTGCAGCACCTTTGGGATTTCCATCCAGTGGAAAGAATAACAGTGGTGTTCGCTTTGCTCAGAAGGCAGGGCCAGGAGTTCCTTCGTTGACCTTTGAGAAGGTCACGCATGTGGCGTGAGCTTTGAGAAGGCCCCAGTAGGGTCAGGATAGCTATGTCTTTGGTGGACTCTCATCTCAGGCATCCTGCTTTTGGAACTGTTAAGATGCGGCATTCTTTATTTTTTCCCCCTTCCCCCTAAATATCTCATCCTTCTTCCAGGGAGGTCAGACAGGCAAACTTCAGTTTTGGAAGAGAGAAATAATCCCAAGATTTCAGATGGGTATCTTTTAAAGAGATGTTTGATTTTATAGCTGGTTTAATCATTAAACATTGCTGCATTTGGGAATAGTTATTGGTTTTATACAAATTGGTTTTAACGTTTTAATGGACTGTTATATTTATTTCCCAGTTCTTAAGTCACTTATTATATGTGAATAAGATCTCCTCGGAACACCAATTATTTGTTATCCTCTGGAATTTGTATTGGTTTATTTTAAGTTTTATAGATGTTCTATGACTGTAACAAATAAAATCAGAGAGATGGTGGCTGTGTCACAACGCCCATCCTTGAGAAATAACTAGAAACAGAGGATCTGATTCCTTATCCAAACCGGGGCTGGGAAAGATCACAAATTCCCTTAGCAATTAGTTCTTGAGGAGTTATTAAAAAAAAAACCCTGGGCATAAAATCAGGGGTATTGATGGAGAAGTCTCTTAGAAGCATTTGTTTCCCTAATTATTTTAATGTGCCTTTCTTGAAATGACTTGGGACTTTCTTCTACCTTTCCCCCCATTCAGGGCTCACACTTGTTTCAATCGCCTGGATCTTCCCCCCTACCCATCATTCTCCATGTTGTATGAGAAGCTGTTGACCGCCGTAGAAGAGACAAGCACATTTGGACTTGAGTGAAACTGGCACCTTTGGACTTGAGGGCCCCGCTCCTTGAACCTGTATGGTTCTTCCTTACAGAAGACATGAATGTTTGGATGGCGTTTCCTAGAGGGAAACCTGTTTTTCCATTTTTAAGGCATGATGACTTGATGAACGGGCAACGTGAGTTCAGGTTGGCTCTGCAAATTCCGCAAAAACCACTCGAGTGCTGTGGAGCCAAGTTATTCGTGGTCCACGGAGAAACCAACGATCCAGCAATTGACTTTTTTTTGTTTGTCTTCTGACCACTGAACTTTTAAACATTTGTGATGCTTAAAGTAAATAAAAGGAGAAGCAAGGACGTGTGAACGGCTGCATCGGGGCTTCTGCAAAATGTTTACTGTCTCAGAAATGGATGTCATTTCTCCCGAGTACTTGAACAAAGTGAAAAGTGAAAGTTCATCAGCCCACTGCTAAATTTTAGGAAGCCAAGGACAAAATACTGGCTTTTCTATTTTGTTGTAGATCTGATGGAGGTTATTTCCCAAAGGTACACTACTTTATGTCCTATACAATACAAATAGTACAATATGCTATACATGCTATACCTAAGACTCTGAGTGCCTGCATGGTGTGCACCGTAGAGATCAATTTTCTGGGGCGGATCACAGATACAAAACATCGTTCGCAACGTGGGGTGCCGACTTGTACAAAATGTATATGCGAACAGCGCGTTCCACAAGGGATAAACTCTTATAGGAGAATCTAACGATGAAGGAGTTTATGCTTCATACTGCATGAAGAGTGTTTTTTTAAGTACAAAAAAACTAGACTTAAACACAACGTATCAGGAAAAAGAAAAAAAAACCTCTTACAGTGACTTTTGTTTATTTTTATAGGTTACCCGTTCTTGAGTCCCTTAGGGTGTAAATAAGAAAGTAGACAAAATAGTGTTTTGTTCTTTTCATTTCCCCATGCTTGAAGAGATATTGTGTTTGATTCTTTAAGCACTCTCGAGGGAAATAATAATAATAATAATAATATATGCCTTTTATTTTTATAAGGGTAATATATTCCTGAAATTATTTTTTTGCACTGAATGTACCAAAGTCAAAGGGACCTTGCGATCTGACCGACAGGAAACTGCATCACTCATCCAAATCGACAGGAAGTCGCTGCTTTAGGACCGGGGTCTGTTCACAGTGCCACGTCTGTCAATCATATCAGGACAGTGCACAATAAGTAATAATTTTTTAAGGTCACTACATGTAATTCTGTGTAATGCGCATTTTATTTCAAATGCATTTTAACCCCCCCCCCCCCTCCAAATTTATCAACTAATTTTATGGAATAGAGTTGAATATCGACGCTTTGTATTTCCCTCTGGCAACATTTCTTTTTTTGTACAGCACAGTTAAAAGCACTACAGTAGATCTGGAGAACGAAGATGGTCAGCGTCAGAAAGGACAACTCTTCACTCAGGAATGACTTCTCATGTTTAGCGGTGAAACCATCTCCGGGATGTAAACTGTTTGTAGTGTCTTTTTAAAAGCCTGCATTTTCATGAGTGATTTCTTATCAATGTTTATTAAAATGAAGTACTTTTCTACAGTATATTTGAAAAGCATGAATATCCACCATGTCAGATAAGCTTTTTTTTAAAAACAAACTAGAAACGTACATAAATGTTGTTTGAGTCTATTCCTCACAAGGATCTCTTACTCTGAGAGCCTCTTTGATCAGTTGCAATAGGAGTGGTTGGAGCCGTTGGTCCATCAAGCTCAGCATTATTAGCTTTACTGACAGCAGTGGCGTAACTAGGCAAACTGGAGCCCTGGGCAAAACCTGAGTTTGATGCCCCCCCAGGTGCGTGCCCGGTGCGATGCGCACCCCCTTCTCCCTTGTAGCTACGCCCAGTGGCGTATCTAGGCAAACTGGAGTTTGGCTCCCCCCCCCCATGGGCAGCTGCCCTCCCCCACTGTGACCAAGCAATGGTTTTTTTTACACCAGGTTGTTTCAAAGTCACCATCACATTATAGAACATGCCCCAACTCACAACTCTGAACACAGCAATAGGCCATGCCACACAGCAGAAATAATTTTTTGGGGGAAACATTTTCAAAATGCTGTCAAAATGTTTTATTACTGCTATGAAAACATTATATGGTGTTGTATCCAGTCCTCCCAGTTGGGGAAAACAGCATCACTTTCAATGTTGTTTAAACTGGGAACCTCAGATTCTCCCTTTAAGGTGGATTTAAAAGGAGAATCTGGGCTCCCTAGTTTAAACAAGTGATGCTGGAATCCACCCCCAAACAGCATCATTTTCAATGCTGTTTAAACTAGGGAGCCCAGATTCTCCTTTTAAATCCACCTTAAAGGGAGAATCTGGGGTTCCCAGTTTAAACAACATTGGAAGTGATGCTATTTTGGGGTTGATTCTCCCCCACCCTGAAACAGCATCACTTTCAATGTTTAAACTGGAGACCTCACATTCTCCCATTAAATCCATGCCAAAGGGGGGGGATTTAAAAGGAAAATCTGGGGGGTGCCTGCTTTCAGGGGTGCAATTGTTAAGCTAGCAGCACCAAACTTTCTGAGTATCTTTAGTTGACTCTCCTAATGATACCACCCTGGTTTGGTGAAGTTTGGTTCATGGGGTCCAAAGTTTTGGACCCTCAAAGGTGTAGCCCCATCTTCTGTTAGCTCACATTGGAAACAATGGGTGATGGGGCACCCCCTTTGGGAGTCCATAGCTTTGGACCTCCTGGACCAAAAGTTCACAAAGCCTGGGTGGTATCAGTAAGAGACCTTCCTGATGATACCTCCCAGGTTTGGTGAAGATTGGTTCAGGGGGTCCAAAGTTATGGATCCTCAAAGGTGTAGCCCCCATCTCCTATTAGCTCCCATTGGAAACAATGGGGGATGGGGCACCCCTTTTGGGAGTCCATAACTTTGGACTCTCTGAACCAAACCTCACCAAACCTGAGTGATAGCATCAGGAGAGTCTCCCAAAACATCCCTGAAATTTTGGTACTGCTAGCCTAAAAACTGCGCCCTCTGCAGGCAAAAAACAGAAAAACATTGAAAATGCAAAAAAATCCCACAAACGAACCTGCATTTTTTGCGCCCCCCACAAGGTGGCACCCTGGGCAACTGCCCACTTTGCCCAATGGGAGGAACGCTTCTGCTTGACAGCATCTTTCCAGGGTCTTAAATGGAGACTAGTCTTTCTCAGCACAAGATCCGTCAACCAGAGATTCCAGAATTGAACCTGGGAAGGTCCTACATGCCACACATTCTAGTGCAGAGTCACGATCCCTCCCTGCACACGGTGCCCAGTGTATTGCAAGCCCTGGCACAGAGCTGAAATTGGAAGTGACCTCAGAGTTGACGGATGGCTCATGCATTCTCTTCATACTAGTCATTGTCGTGAGAAGCGCCTCCTACTCACCTGAAGCTTGGTGTGATAGAAATAGTGGTGGCTTAAAGGGAAGACTGGTTTTACACCTTTCTCGTTGAGAAGGTAGGTTAAAGTTGGGGTGGAGACAGGAGCTGGGGGAAAGCAGAGGTCAGCCAAAAGCCCAATTAAACTGTATGGCCAAGTTTCATAAACAGAATCTTGTCTGCCTCCCACTGGTTTTGTTTTTTTCTCAAGAGATGAAAGAATATTCCAGCAGCGCTCTATGTTTGCATGTTTGAACCTCCAGTAAAATGTTATCAGTAAGCTGGGCATAAATAGAACAGTCCTGGTTTCTTCGTGACATTAAATTGTGGATCATGTGAGACAAGAGGACAGTGTTGCTTGGATAGGCACTGCAGGAATGAGTTTTTAAAATATTCTTTCATTAAATCAGTGCTACAGAAAAACCAAGATGAAAGCCCATGTCAGGAGAGACTACGTATTCTGGGCAGGAAAGCTCTGTGCATGTACAGGGGGATTTTATTTTCTGTAGTTGGTAACTGAACGTTCCTGGTTTAACTCTGACATTTTTTTGTTAAACCTCAGCTGACAAACTTTGGCTATATTAACATAGAAATCCATCCAATTTAAACACAGGTAAATATTTGACATGGGGAGATACTTTTCCTTTCCATCAAAAGGTGTGTTCCAAGTCTGCTTTTGTAAAAACTGACAATAATAAATGAATTGGTCATTTTCTAAAATAATAAAATAGGTTCTGTTATTTTCTAGTTGCTACTTCTAGTGGTGTGTCGGGAGATCCTGCCACCTACAGATAAAGGAGGCGTTTCTATATAAGAAAAGATAAATTCTCCAAAAAATGACTTGATGAGGACTGAACGGGCAAGAGGAGGCACAGAATTCTGAGAGCAGCTGAGAGCAGAGTATTGAGGGCCAACGTCAAGGGGGAACGGAGGCAAATGTCCCATGTGCTGACTGGCCCCTACCCCATCTATGCATGTTTTCCTCATATGGGCACGACACCTTCGCAATAGTCCCCGTCCCTGTATTCAAGAAAGCAAATGTTTCCGACCAGAATAGGTGTGCTGCCAGAGTAAACGTCTGTAGTTGGGTGGTGGCAGGCATGTATTCCAGCTCACACTCTCTTCTCCTGCCCCTTGCTATTCAGTATATGGAAATAAAAACAGGAATTTCCCAACCCAGAGTTGGCAACACCAGCAAAAACCTAATCAGATAAAACAGTGACATCAGTAACCTTAGCCGATTCTGACAATTTTAGTCAAAGGCCTTCAGAAATATTTAAATCTCTTGAGCCTACTCCAGAAGGTGGGAGGGAATTCCACAGCCTGAAGGCAGCAACTGAAAAGACCCTCCCCCAAGTCCTTGACTCCCGGATTTCTGATAACGTTTGTTCCTGCAAGAAGGCCTTGAGCATGGATGTCAAAATCTGGGGAAGTTCATATAGGTCATTTTGGATCCAAGCTGTTTAGGGTTTAACTGTCAAAAACAGCTTCTTGACTCAGGAAGTTAGCACAGTTGTAAAAATTACTGGTTTTATATGCATACTAGCAGTACCCGGCCACACGTTGCTGTGGGTTATTGTGGTGAAATGGGAAAGGAACAGTAGCAGCAAATCAATTGCAGAGGCCAGTAGTACGTGCTCATGGAAACGCGCAGCCTGATACTGTGCGATGTCATTGATGTGTGTGCCTGCATTCCTTGGGGGGGAATGGAAAGACACCCCTCCCACACATCTAGGCTGGTTGGTCACGATCCTTTACCTGGGAATAAGTTTGGTTGGTAGCAATGGGTGTCGCTTCTAAGTAAACCCTCTGAGGGGCGCGACGCAGCCATTAGGTTGCTTTACCGAGCTTACTCCTAACGCGTGCCTGGTTTTCTGAACTGTAACCGCAGTATTCAGGGAATTTAGGGTGCCTGGCCCCTCCCTCCCGTCCCTTGCATGCCGCCCCTCACTGTCTCCCCTCCCTCACTTCTCTTCCCTTGCATGCCACCCCTCCCCCCTTCCCTCTCCCTCTGCTAGGGTGGGTGGGTCATATACAGTTGCTGGGCCCCCTCTCTCCCCACCCTTGCATGCCACCCCTCACTCTCTCCCCTCTCTCACTTCTCTTCCCTTGCATGCCTCCCCCTCCATCCCTTCCCTCTCCTTCCCTCCAGCTGTCTTTTACATTCAAGCTTGTTCAATATGGGTGTGGAATATGGGTGAGAAAGTAGTTATGTGGTGATTGGATGTGAGGAAGGGCAGAGTGAGGAGTGTGAGGATGAGCTGAATGTGTATGAGAGTATGTGTGTTGTGTGGTAGTAGTGGGTGAGGCACTTAGAGTTGGAAAGCAGTACCTGCGCATGGTGAGGGGGGGGGAGGACCCCACTTGACGCCCCTTCACATGGCAACGCAGTGTATGTGTTTCTACTTCCACCTCGAGCTCATTACCTATGTAATTGTTTCCACTGCTCATATCTAGTTTTCATCTGAGCCTAACATTCTAAGGGTGACAGTTACACACAGCCAGCTTCATGTCCTTTACCATGGAGCGCCAGGAAAAAGGCGTTTTACCTGGGCCAGGTGTGAAATTTCAGGTATGTGAACATCTAAAAACACTCTTGCTTGGCTGACTACAGTGGCTGGGAAATTTCAGAGGAATTGGCCCAGCAGTTCCTGTGCTAGACCATCAGGAACAAATATAGCAAACCTGATTGAAACACTAACTGCCAAATTTTGTACCAACTGAAGTTTTGAGGAAGTCCTCTGGGGTAGCTTTACATAAAGGATGTTACAATAGTCCAGCTGGGTTTTCACAGAAGTGTCTGGGGACAGGGAATGCCTCTGTGCCAAATGGCAGCAGCGCAGGATGAGTCTTGTGAACCTATTGAGTGTAGCCGCAAAGATACCCCTCCATACTGTTAACACGTCCCCACCCAGCCCTCCTTGGGAAAGGAGCTTGGGAGCTTCTCTGGAAGTGCTGTTCTGGCCCCAAGATGATTGTGTGTTCCTACATTGCAGGGGGTTGGACTTGGTGACCCTTGGGGTCTCTCCCAACTCTATGATTCTATGATAAAAGAAACCCTAATAATCCCCATTCAAGGACAAGTGAGAATTTCTGGAATACATCCAAGCTGTGTAGCAGAGTATAGGTCTACTCAAAACAGATTTTAAACCAATTCCCATGCCAGCTTTACACTTAATCCACTTAGCGATCATCTCATCCAGGTTAGATTTCACGTTCACCTTCATCCAGTTCTCTTCTGCCTTCAAATGCTGGCTTAATATGTATTTATTTATTTATTAGACATTTATACTGCCCTATCCCCGAGGGGCTCCAGGCAGTGCACAACATATAAACATAATACAATCATAAGATAGCTACAAACCTTTAAAAGCAGCGATAGAAACAGTAAAAGCTAAGTATAATAAATATAATAAATACAAGTATAAATATAAGTGGTGTCCGACAGCTCCATTTTCAAAGTCCTCTCCCCAAGAGGGAGGGACGGCGAGTCCCATTAGGTGACAAATGGCCCAGGGGCCAAAGGGGGGGGCACCATCAGCGGCCGGTTCCTCCAAAGGCCCGGCAGAACAGCTCAGTCTGCAGGCCCTGTGGAAATCACCGAGGTCCCGCAGGGCCTGGACAGCTGGAGGGAGAGCGTTCCACCAGGCCGGGGCCAGAGCCACAAAGGCCCTGGCCCGCGTGGAGGCCAGCCGCATCATCGAGGGGCCAGGAACCACCAGTAGATTGGCAGGGACATACGGGGTGATGCAGTCTCGAAGATACGATGGCCTTAAAGGTCAACACCAACACCTTGAAGATGATTCGGAACTCTATTTCAATTGCCTCCATGGAATTACAAAGGGGAGGACAGAGAAAGAGGTTTGTGTCATTAGCATATTGGTGGGTTTTCACCTTGGACCCCCCACAGATGATCTCTCTGGGCTGTATTATGTAGTCATTTCAAAATCATAGGGGACAAGGTAGAACCTTGAAATACCCCAGTGGGCGCAGCTGAAGTCTCCCAGCGCGTATGAAATGTAGAGATTGAAACCACTGCAACACAGCTGCCTCAGGCAGCTGACCCCTGACATCTGGGCCGTTTGTCACCTAATGGGACTCGCCGTCCCTCCCTCTTACATTGAGAAATCAGTTCACAAAGATAGGCCTGATGTCAGTGTTTTCCCTTCCCAAATGTAACAGGCCGTGTGAATGCTCTCCTGGGAATAATACAGTGGGGAAGGATTCCACCTCATGCAGGAAAAAAATTAATGGAGAACCAGCGATGTCTACATAAGAGGACATGCAGTTCCTTATGAATTACCTTTCAGGTACTCGCCAATAGGTATTCACAGCAGTTCAACAACCCTCTACGTCACAGCACTCTGAACTACATTAGATACACCGTGGGTCTGTAGGTGTGCATCTTAGGCCTCCTGTGGCAAAACACCATGGTTTTATTGTTGGGAAAAGGTGGAATCACTGAAGAGGGCCTACGGCAGTGGTGCCGAACCTATGGCACGGGTGCCAGAGGTGGCACTCGGAGCCCTCTCTGTGGGCACACGCACACAGCGTTCATCATGTGGGGGGCAGAAAATCACCCCCACACACACACACACACACACATATCTAGGCTGGCCTGGGCCACTGAGCATGATGTGCGCGCACCGCGGTGATCAGGGAGGACTTGGCTGGCGGGCCTAGTGTCTGTGCTCTGGGTGGCTGCTGCCTGAGGGGGGGCACAGAGGAGGCAGAGATGCTAGAGAGGCACAGAGCAGTGTGCGCGGGACTTGCTGGAGGCTAGAGCAGGCTGGCCCCTGCTCGAGCGGGTGGGGCAGAGGAAGAGGGAGCCAACCGTTTTTTTTCTGAACTAAAACCTCAGCATTCAGGTTAAATTGCCGGGTTGGCACTTTGCGATAAACAAGTGGGGTTTGGGTTGCAATTTGGGCACTCGGTCTCAAAAAGGTTCGCCACCACTGGCCTACGGGGAAAGACTGAAACGACGACCACAGGCTAATTCCTGTACAATCAATCAGTTTTCTGAAAAAGCCTGGATTTCTTTGCTTCTTCAGCATCCTTCCTCCATAAGGAAGCTGTTCCTGTACAGAGAGTCAGGATTGAGGACTGAGATAGCCGGCCAGCAGCACGATCCAACTTTCCCTTCTAAGAGAATGTGCCAAGGGCACCCCTCCATGCCCATTATTGTTAAGTGAGTAAAGATGTCCTTGGATCTCTATTATCTGTGCTAAATTGTTTGGAATCACTTCTAGGTTCAATTAATTATCTCCCTGCTCTTTTTCAGAACTGCAGTTAAGTAGATACGATGCCTGGCTGCTTTTCTTTCACAGCGGGTAATGGAGCCCCATGAACCTGGGAATCCAACCAACATGGTGCGTGTGAGCAACATGGCCCCTGCCAGCATTTCTTGGCACCCGCTTGCTTCTTTGCAAAACATTTCTTCTTCAAAGGAAAGAATCATCCCTGTCTTTCCTCTACTTTTTGGGAGTAGCAGGTACTTCAGAAGAGCCCAGCAGTAGAGTTGTCAGTTCCAAATTGGAAAACATCTGGAGGTTTGGGGGTACAGCATGGGTTTGAGGTGGGAAGGGTCTTCAGTGTGGCATAATGTCATACAATCCACCCTCCAATGCAGCCATCTTCTCCAGGGGAACTGACCTCTGTGTCTGGAGATTAGCTGCAATTTTGGGTGATCTCCAGGCCCTACCTGGAGGTTGGCAACTCGACCCAGCAGACCATCCTTGTAGCCACAGGGAGCAGATATTTGGAAACAGCTGCTCCATCCTGGCACTTCATAATGCACTGGGGCCCATATGTCAGCCATTTTGTGACTGTCCTACCCAAATCCAAATCCAAAACCTTTATTAGGCATAAAAACCGGTGTGTGTCCAGAATTCCAGATACAATAAGAAGATCATTATTGCACAACTTGCAGTACACAGAGTAAAAATTTAGCTTCAGAGATTTCAACATTAGAGTTATTTAGAAGCTTAGCCATTTTTATTTTATCAGAAAGGAGCATACATCCTGTTGGTCGTACAGTTCTCAAATCAGTTCTGATGTTGTTGTATTTTGAACAATGAAGCAGAATGTGAGAAAGTGTATCAGTTGTATCAGGACAAAATCGACAGCAATCAGCCTTGTTATCTTTGTGTGGAATACTTAGTGAGAAGCGACCTTAGTTAAGATGTAACTGACGGAAAAGAGTTACACCTTGCTTTAGTCATGACCCATCTGCAATTGTAATTAACAAGTTGTTCCAGGTATATAGCAGGGCTAGATTTCTGAGGGATAATCCCAAAGAATATTGGAGAGCAAGAGCTTTGCGCTTTGCTCCGGAGAAATTGATATTCTTGATCAAATAATCTAGTCTTTAAGCGATGGTAAATCTCCTACCCCATTGGCTGCCATTTTGTAGTGGCTTCCACCACCAGTTCTCAAAATTCCAGAAGTGTCCACTGCTTCAACAAGGTTGAGGGTTACTCAGATAGCTCCTCAGCCACCCTCTCTCTTTAATGCAATCGGCAGCCTCAGCATTTGTTTGCGTTTGAATATGTGTCAGGATTTTATTTTCCCTGGTTTTAAAGGGCCTTTGCTCGATAAAATTGATCCAGTGGGTTTATTCGATGCTTCATCTCATTCGCATGATAATTCGTTTTAAACCCACAGCTCTTAACAGTTGCGAACAAATTGTTTCCATTACTCACGAGTCAGCTGCAGAAAATAAGATATCGAATCAATCCTGCCTCAATTAGGAGGGCGTCTAAGGTGAAATTCTGTCCTGATCCAGTGGCTGATTTGCACATAACATAAGATTCGTGGTAGAGTTGTTTTCCCAAGTTGGATAGATATATGGTGAGCGTGCACCGCATAGAATCTTCAAAGGAAGTTGCAGTAGCTGCTTGGCGCAGCTTCTGAAGGAAAGTCTCTGGCGGGGTGGGAACTGGCGGAGAACCGGGTTGACATTTTGCTCGCTTTTTTAAGTTATGGGAACGAAGAGAAGTTTTGTGGTTTCTTCAGTACTTCCAGAAATTCCAAGAGGGCCTCAGCGTTTCCCATCAGGAGGAACGGTATCTGCTAGCTTTAGGCGACCGTTGAAGTGTTAACTGCAGCTGGTTGTAAGAAATGTCGATTATCAATTGCAGATGTCTTCCAAATCTGCAGGGCATAGCAGCAGATGTGGATAGCAGTTTTCTAAGATGCTCTTTTGGTGCAAGAAAATTCTAATGCATCACTGCTAAATCTTCAACAGCTCCGTTCTACTGTGCAGTATAAAGCAGTATGGCCATCGTGTGTGTGCATGTGTGTGTGTTAGAAGAAGAAGAAGAAGAGTTTGGATTTATATCCCCCCTTTCTCTCCTGCAGGAGACTCAAAGGGGCTTACAATCTCCTTGCCCTTCCCCCCTCACAACAAGCACCCTGTGAGGTAGGTGGGGCTGAGAGAGCTCTGAGAAGCTGTGACTAGCCCAAGGTCACCCAGCTGGCGTGTGTGGGAGTGCACAGGCTAATCTGAATTCCCCAGATAAGCCTCCACAGCTCAGGCAGCAGAGCTGGGAATCAAACCCGATTCCTCCAGAGCTCTTAACCTCCTATGCCACTGCTGCTCCTTGATTTTTAAAGCTTGATTTTATTACAACTGCAAAGTTCTGACTGTAATGCAAGAACAACTTTTTCCATATCAAAGTCAAACGAGAGGTTTGTGAAAAAGCAGGTTGGCATTTAAATATAAAATGTATGTGGATGTTTTAAGGCATGGCACGGCATCCTTTAGATTTCAAAATGCTCCATCGCTGCAAGAAATGAACAGGGTAGCGCAAGAAAAGAGTTGATTCTGAATGCTGAATATCAGATGTAAATAGATAAACTGTGTATTTTTTTTAGGGTTCAGGAGCTTATCCTCAAATGCTGGTTTTGGGGTGGGGGTCACGGTTGGCCATTTGCCAGGGTGTGAAGTAGAATTGCCAGGCAGAGTCTGAGAAATGGCGAGATGGTTGGGGGCAGGAACATTGGGAGTGTGAGATCAGCTGCATCGCTATGTCACTTTTTGGAAGTGGCATAGAGATGCAGCTGATGTCACTTCCTTGGAAGCCTGGAAGTGAATCAGATAGCTCTAATAATCACCAGACACTCTGTGGTAAAACTACAGAGTTTCCAGCACTTCCTAGAGTGGTGCTGGTGAACTTATGGCTCATTCCGCACATGCAGAATAATGCACTTTCAAACTGCTTTCAGTGCTCTTTGAAGCTGTGCGGAATAGCAAAATCCACTTGCAAACAGTTGTGAAAGTGGTTTGAAAATGCACTATTTTGCGTGTGCGGAAGGGGCCTATGACACACATGTCATCGGTGAACAGAAAAAAAACAAGGGGGTGCAGTGGAACGGATAGCAAAAACCTTATTAAAAAAAACTACTACCCCCTAGCTACCAGCTATATAAAAGCCAACCATATAACAGAGGTGGGATCCAGCAGGTTCTCACAGGTTCTCAAGAGTAGGTTACTAATTATTTGTGTGTGCCGAGAGGGGGTTTATTATTGGTGATTTTGCCACGTGATTTTTGCCTTAGTTACGCCCCTCCTCTCAGCAGTAGCGCGCAGAACTTGAAGCAGTCTAGCAGGAGGTGCACCGGCGTGCGTGGCAGCCTGCACCTGCATGCATTCGTTTCCCGCCAAAGGACCGGTGCAGCGGCTGCGTCCTTGCCACAGCTCCGCCCAGGAATGGCTCCGGGCTTCTGGAATGCCCGCCATCACTCTGGCTGCGTCCGGCCCAGCCCCGCCCCATTGGCGCTACGCCACAGTTTGAATCCCACCACCATGGGAACCTATTACTAAATTTTTTGGATCCCACCACTGCATATAAATAACAAAAGTGCTCAGTTTAATAGTGCTAATATAGTATTATATTGTTGTGCAATAGAAGTGCAATCATGAAATAATGACACATAAGACAAGAAGACCACAAATTTATATGCTTAGGCAACCAACAAGTGTAACCTCTATCTGTGGGTTCTGTGGGGCAGAACTTAGAATGAGCTCTTGTAAATAAATAAATTTTAAAAAAACAAAATGGTTTACTTTCTTAACATATAACATCAACATTTAACATCACACTTCAAGGTCCTGTTCAGGTTGCATTTTCAAGTCCTTATATTTACAGTCTACTGATACCGCCAAGTCCAATTCTTCTTTGCAAGTGGGTTGGCTCCTGAAGACTCCAAAGGGCTTGATTGAAACAGGATCTCAAACATGATGAAGGTTTCCAGGAGAACTCTCACCCATTACAACCACAAAAAGAAACCCTGAAACAATAAACTCCAACATTTACAACATTGCAAAAATAAACAACTATCTTCCCACTAGTTCCCAACAACATTGCAGTTACCCCTTTTAACAAGGTGTTAGAGCGGGATAGTTTTCCAGATACTAGGGACCTAGTAATCTATCAAGCCTTCGTCAGCATGGCCAATTGGCCAAGTGCTGGTAGGGGCTGATGGGAATTGTAGTTCCTGAACATCTGAGAGCCGCAGGTTCCCTACCCCTGGTTATTTTAGACTAGACTCCAGGCTTCTCCAGATAAATTAGGGAATCCAGCACCCTATCAGCTTGCCAGCATGGCCAATTGGCCATGCTGGTAGGGGCTGATGGGAATTGTAGTTCCTGAACATCTGGAGAGCCGCAGGTTCCCTACCCCTGGTTTAGACAAATCAAGGTCCGAGTCTGGTAGCCTTGTCTCCTCCAAACTACATGAGGTCTGTAGCCTCTTGCTGCTTTGAGTCTCCACCCCTTTCTGGATCAACCCATTCTGAGCATGGGGGTTACACAAGCACAGAACAGTTCCAACATGAGAGGACCGCAACAAATCTGTGTACTAAAATTCTCACAAAGCACTGTTCACAAAGCACTGTTCACAAAGATAGCTCTGATGTCAATGTTTTTCCTTCCCAAATGTAACAGGCCGTGTGAATGCTCTCCTTGGAATAATACAGTGGGACCCAAACAGGTAAGTTATGAATAAATTGCAAGGAAGCCTTAAGTAACTTGCAGATCAAGAAGATGGTCACAGAAGTAGGGCAGAATACACTATTCTCTTTTTGCAGTAATCCCACAAGCAAATCAGAGGTGCTCTGAGAGAATTCTGAATCTTTGTGTTTGGCCTGTTCTCGTTTTAAGGGGACCCACAAGTACCTCTGCTCTGCCCCTGCCCCCCAAACTCACACCAGAGCTGGGACCGTTCTCCTCTTTCAGCCACGAAAACGACCTGGTTGTTAGTTCAAATCCATATAGCAAGGCCCCCATTGTCACCTGGGTTCTGCAAATCCCCTATTTGCATTATGGATTTCTGCCTTACAAAACAAAATGGAGTAATGTTTGAGATGGCATTTCATTGCCGTTTGAGCTTTCATTTACTTCTTTATTTGGAGTGCTGTATCTATGAAGTGCCCTGACCCGGAGAACCCAGGCTAGCCGGATCTCATCAGCTCCCTGCAGGTAACCAACACTAAACCCTGGTTAGTGTTTGGACGGGAGACAACAAAGGAAGAGTCAGACAACGGTTTATTCTTCAACAAGAGATCACCAAGGAAGCCTAAGGCTGCGAAGTGGAGGCAGGCAATGCCAAACCATCTCTGTTTGTCTAGTGCAGGGGTCTTCAAACTATGGCCCTCCAGATGTTCATAGACTACAGTTCCCATGAGCCCTACCACTTGGCCATGCTGGCAGGGGCTGATGGGAATTGTAGTCCATGAACATCTGGAGGGTCATAGTTTGAAGACCCCTGGTCTAGTGTCTTAAAAACTCCATTATCGGGTTGTCGTAAGTCAGCTATGACTTGACAGAACTTTCCATCGCCATCGATGATGTTGCTTTATTCTGAGTCAGACTTTTAGTCCATCTATCTCTGAATAACTATTCTGACGGGCAAAAGCTCACCAGATTCTCAGGCAAAGTGTCTTTCTAACTTGAGATCTTCCCTGGACAACAACAGTCTCTGCCGTACACAATTCAATGATTTCATTGTTATGCATCCAAAAATTCTGGCCATCATGCAGACTATTAATTATGCAGCCACCCAACAGCCAGTAATTAATGCTGTTTTTGAAGCAATTTAATAATGTCTCTTGTTTTCCAACCCATTTTTATTTAACTGGTGGATGTGGTTAATGTGGTGTTTTAATATTCATTCCAGTCCTCGAGAAAGAGGCTAGCTGAACAACCAGAGAATAGTCATGTCCCTTGTACTTTTGAAACAACATAGGTTTGTATTCAGTTTTTGCTATTTTAATCCGCCATTTGGAAAGCCTTCAGGCCCTTCTTTGGGATTTTGTAGGGTCACTCTCTTGAGCAAATGGCCCGAACAGAGTTGTACCCATTCAGATGTTTCCAACAATGCAGGTCAGCTGTGGAAATGCATTTTATTAACATTACTTTGAAATATAAAAACCAGTTTAAGGATTTGGGTGCTGTGTGGTTTCCGGGCTGTATGGCCATGTTCTAGCAGCATTCTCTCCTGACGTTTCGTCTGCATCTGTGGCTGGCATCTTCAGAGGATCTGATGTTGGGAAAGCAAGTGGAGTATATATATCTGTTGGAGTGTCCAGGGTGGGTGGAGAAACATTGTCTGTGAGTAACAAAGAAGGCAACCAGGTCAATAGTTGAGGGCATCTGAATAGAAGTATGAGTAACAATGAAGACTACGTTCAGACTATGCTACTGCCTCAGCAAAGGCGATGTAAGAGGATCCTTTGAAGCTACTCTCTCGCAGGAGTTCTATCGCGATACCATGCAGCCGGACAAGCTCCATAGGAACCAACCAAACGAGCGCAAGCGCATAGACACGCATCAAAGAACACAAAAGGCACCTGCAGACTATTTCTAGCCAGAAAAAAATCAGCAATAGCAGAACACATGATAAACCAACCTGGACATAGAATATTATTTGACAAAACAGAAAATATGGACCACTCTCAAAGCCACTACGCCAGACTACTACAGAGAAAACAAATTGAAATCCATAAGCACATGGACAATTTTTAACAGGGAAGGAAGAAACTATGAAAATGAACAGAACTTGGCTGCCAGTGTTGAAAAATGCTGGAGTCAAGACAGTGTCTAACCAGCTCCACACAAACACAGGATGACCATAGACAAAAGAAACAAAGGCCAGGATACTTCTATCCAGATACTCCTACCCAGTGGACCTTTACATTCCATTGTTAATTCCCATGCTATGGTCTTCATTGTTACTCATACTTCTATTCAGATGCCCTCAACTATTGACCGGGTTGCTTTCTTTGTTACTCACAGACAATGTTTCTCCACCCACCCTGGACACTCCAACAGATATATATACTCCATTTGCTTTCCCAACATCAGATCCTCTGGAGATGCCAGCCACAGATGCAGGCGAAACGTCAGGAGAGAATGCTGCTAGAACACGGCCATACAGCCCGGAAACCGCACAGCACCCAAGTGATTCCGGCCGTGAAAGCCTTCGACAATACAGTTTAAGGATCTTTGCAAGAGCATCGCAAGAAGCAAGCAAAAGTTATGAAGTATGGGCTAAAACATAATTTTGGGCAGACAAGCAACCAGATGTGGGGGAAAGTGAATCAGCTCCTCTCACACCGTTGCTTACACACATGAACACGTGAAACTGCTTTCTACTGGATCAGATCATTGGTCCGTCAAGGTCGAATGGTCTTCTGTGACAGGCAGAAATTTCTGCAGAGTTTCAGGCACGAGTCTTTCGTGTGACCTGGTGCTCTAAACTGGAAATGTTGTTCCACTGGGCCTTTGGAGTGTCCGGCCGCTGATATGGTGCCCCCTCACTGCTCTTTGCCCTGGCGTTGTTCCATCAGAGCCCCCTCATATTGAGGGGCTCGCCGTCTCCCTTCTTGGGGTAGGTTTTAATTGGGGTTTTTGGACGCCTCTTGTTTATTTATTAATTGTTATCCGCTGTTTTATATGAGTTTTTTAGTTGTTTTATCAATGATTAATAGGATGGAGCCTATGTATTGTATTGTGTATGATTTGCTCCTGCCTAATGTTTTTTTTTTAATTGTGTTGTTCACCGCCCGGAGCCCTTCGAGGATCGGCCGGTATAGAAATTGGAGATATAAATAAATAAAATAAATAAATAAAAATACATGCCGAGATTGAATTGGGGACCTTTGGCCTGCCAAGTAAACATTTCCACTGAGCCACAGCCTGTTTTCATTGGGACTGTTGAACAGGGGTGGATCTACAAACGATGGCACCCAGGCCAAGTACTCCTGAAGCCTCCCAACTCTGTGTGTGTGCGCGCGCACATGCACGCGCGCATTTCAAGGCTGGGTTGGGTCAGTTCTAGCTTTAAATTGCAAGCTCCACCGCCTAAGCCTGCAGTTTAAAGCTGAACCCACCCGGGCCAAGCCCAACCTTGAACTGAGGACTCTGCCCTGGCCGGGTCTAGGTTTATACTGTTGGCTTTGCTTCCCAAAGCTCCACCCACAAAGTCATGTGGACTTTTGGAGGTGGAGCCAGCAGTATAAAGCTAGACCCAGCTGAGCCCAGCCTTGAGCTGCACTCCTGTTCCTGAACTCCACGTGGCGTTTGAGGGCAGAGCGTGCAGTTGAACACTGGACCAGCCTTGAACTGTGGACTTTGCCCCCAAACTCCCAGGGGGCAGGGGGGGGTTGGAGGGAGGGGTGGCAGGGCTTCTGGAGTGGGGAGCTCTGGGATGCCTGGCACCACCTCAAGCAGCATCGAGGGAAATGCCCCGACTTGCCCCACCTTTGCTGCTGAAGCTGTTTCAAAAACAATTAAGTTGGAGAACTGGTTCCTATGAGTGCCTTTTCCAGCCTTATTTAGCATAGCACTTCGCTCTCTTCTTGGACTGAGTCAATCAGACCCTGCGCATCCATGTGACAGTAACCACAGCTGGTGCAGTGGTTAAACTAAGCTAGGATCTGGCTGATCTAGGTTCAAGTCCCCACGGCGATAACACCCAATGTCTGAACTTGGAACAACATAAAACAGAAATCTAAAGGCACCTTGAAGACTAGAAGCATTTATTTCAATAAGGGCTTCCAAGGGGCACTCACAGCGCACTTCGTTGGATAAGTGTGTCATCGGGTAGGTTGGATGCATAACAGTTTGGTGTGAATTACAAGATGAGTGTTTTTAGTGCAAATGTCAACGTAAGGGGGGAAAGGGAGGCATTGATTTAGAAAGTGTAGGTTGTCAGTACCGTCATAAATCAACAGAATTCGTAATTACACATATTGGATGGTGAGGAAGATCAGACGTTCCTCGAGGTAGGAAAATAATTTAATTGGAAATTAACTGATTATACTCCGAGTAAGGAAATCCAAGTCTCTATTTAAGCTAGGATGAAATGTAATATTTAATTTGGTGTTGTGGAGTTTCCAGGGCTGTAGGGTCAGAAATTCTAGCAGTCGCATTCTCCTGATGCTTCGGCTTCGCATCTGTGGCTGACATCTTCAGAGGATCTGATGGATCAGAGGATCTTCAGAGGATCCATCAGATCCTCTGAAGATGCCAGCCACAGATGCAGGCGAAACGTCAGGAGAGAATGCTGCTAGAACACGGCCATACAGCCCGGAAACCACACAGCACCCAAGTGATTCCGGCCGTGAAAGCCTTCGACAATACATTAATATTTAATTATTTGATAAGTTCTAGTTCAGCACTGTCACTTTGTACATTCCCTTTGAAACTGGTTTTGAAGTCGGGAGTAGATCAGTTACTTTAGGGTCTATAACAATATGGACTTTAGGTCTATATTTATTTATTTATTATTTGGATTTATTAACCGCTCCACCCCCCGTAGGGCTCTGGTGGCATTCTGGGCTCTGGAGACCAACCTGGCTTTGTTGATCTGCTCTTGTACGGGTGGACATTTTTAATCCAAAATATGCTTTTTGTCAATCTTCCAGGTTATGATGAGAGTCTGTTAGAGAGATCAGAACAGATGCAATTGTGATGTGGTCCTTCACTAGACTACGGCTCACTTATATGTTCCAGATGGTATGTTTGACGGTCACCAGCTATTCGATAGGGGGAGGTGCTTATATGTCCATTCCATAGTTTCACAGTGGTGTTCAGGAAATGTGCCCATGTTACCGCCAGGAAAATAGGAAAAATATTTTCCTGAGCCTGCCACCGAACTACACTGGCTAAGGATCAGAGCAAAGAGACCAGTGTTGTCCAAAAGCCTCCACAAGGCTTGGAATGAACGTGTATGTACAAATGTGCTGATATTTCACATGGTTTCCTTCTTGCCTTTGTCCTTTTTAAGGTTTAATGTAAGCCCCCTCAATGTTGACTTTATTAGCTGCCCAATGTTTAGGATTACACTTTAGTTAATTTAAGGTTTTGTTACTGTTAATTTAGGATACTCTTGCTTATAGGTATATGTGCTTGTACTGTATTGGAGGTTCTTTTAGGTTTCCTCTAATGTTTAAGTTTAGAAATGTTATTTTTAAATGTTTGTATCTATGGATAAAAGCAATAGCTTGTAACAGCTGATATTAAGAGTCAAGGAAGCTAGCCTTGGAATTCAGTTTGGGCCAACACCCGGTAGATCTCTTTAGCGGAAACAAAGACCCCTTTGGATTTACAAATTGAATCTGATAACGGCACCCCAGATATCCTAGCCGTTGAAGAACGTGCCAAGATCACCATTGGACCACTTGAACTTTCTTTTGTTGTGGGACTGATGCACGGGAGCCTCAGGTCATAACTCAAGGAAGCAGCCCATCTGATAACCAGATTCCTGGGTGCGTTAAACAGGCTCACCCAGTTTTATGAATGGACTCTCCGCTCTCCATTTCAGCACTAGCGTAAAGTCACGTGGGAAAATGCCTGACTGTGAGATTTCATGGTCCCATTCACAAAGTTGTAACTGTATCTTTTCTTTTATGTGTTGATGTTTCTGTATTGTTGTATGGTAAGGGACCTGCCCCCTTACCTGCCCTCTTACCTGCCCCCTTGCCCCTTTTGATGTTTGTGTATAAAAGTTCTAGCGCCTGGCTACGAAAGCGCGATTCCCCTGCCCGAGCTGTAGCAACTACTTCCGAATAAAATACTTTGCTTTTGAAGAACACCGGCTTCCTGCGCCTCACAACGTTGCCTGAACTGAAATCACTTAATGTTACCCGAGCAGCAGCGGTAACACCCATGTGGATGGACCCGTGGTGAGGTTGATATCGGAGTGGCTAATGTTGAAGTGCTGAATCACTTGAGAGCTTCTGGTTGTTGTGGGTTTTCTGGGCTGTGTGGCCGTGATGTGGTAGATCTTGTTCCTAACGTTTCGGCTGCATCTGTGGCTGGCATCTTCAGAGGTGTATCACAGAGTGTTGAATCCGGCTGTGAAAGCCTTTGACAATACACTTGAGAGCTTCCTTTGCATATGTCCAGATCTTAGGAGAGTCACCCTCTTTCTGCCTAACCTATACCAGAGTATTGTAATTAGGACAAACTAGGGAAAGGAGAACCATGTATGCTACTCTGTATTTTGTGGGTACACATGAAGAAGAAGAAGAAGAAGAAGAAGAAGAAGAAGAAGAAGAAGAAGAAGAAGAAGAAGAAGAAGAAGAAGAAGAAGAAGAAGAAGAGGAGGAGGAGGAGGAGGAGGAGGAGGAGGAGGAGGAGGAGGAGTTTGGATTTATATCCCCCCCCTTTCTCTCCTGTAGGAGACTCAAAGGGGCTTACAATCACCTTGCCCTTCCCCCCTCACAACAAACACCCTGTGAGGTGGGTGGGGCTGAGAGAGCTCCGCAAAGCTGTGACTAGCCCAAGGTCACCCAGCTGGCGTGTGTGGAAGTGCACAGGCTAATCTGAATTCCCCAGATAAGCCTCCACAACTCAAGCAGCAGAGCTGGAAATCAAACCTGGTTCCTCCAGATCAGAGTGCACCTGCTTTTAGCCACGACTCTTAGCCACTACGCCACTGCTGCTCCCTGAACCAGGCAAATAGATAGGCTGGACTACTGTAATGGACTTAGCAAGAGGCTGCCCTTGAAAACAACCCAGAAATTTCAGCGGATGCAGAACGTGGCTGGTTATTTCCTATCTGGAGCTTGTAATTGTAAACGTATTAATCTTCAGCAGGTCAGAAGTGACTCTTCCCATTTATAGACATTCTTTGTGGTTGCTCCCATTCTTTGGAAGGATCTTCCTGGACACGTCAAGGAGGCATCCGCCCTGCTACTCTTGCGGGAGACCGGACTTTTCCAAAGAGCTTTTAGGAGTTATATGGTTGATGTTTTCTGGTTGGATTATCTGATTGCAATGATTGCTTTTGCTTCTGTGAGATTTTTGTATCACGGCATATTTTTAGCAGCTCGTGGTGAACTGCCTTGAATCCATACGAGGAGAAAAGAGGATTAAAGTGTGACATAAATAAACAACTGTCCCAAATCCAGGCAATGTGTGTATATAAATGTTTACCGGAATGAACCTAGAGGATTTTCCTCAACTCCAAAGGCAAGCGACACATCATTGCTGAGCTAAGATGATGGTGATATTTACAGTTCAAGCCCAACTACAGATGAATTCATCCATCCAGTATTTTCTTTCCAGCAGGACAGGTTTGGATTCTCGTACTCCTCCCTCGTCTCCATTTCCGGCTTTGGGAGTGTAATTGCTTGCTGACACTTGGTGAGTCAGCTGTTGTGCTCCCAGAACTTTGCATATCAATCATAGATCTTCATTGTTAAGATGATCCTGTAATCTGCATCCGCCCATGTTTGGCTGATGGAGTTTTGGAAACTGTCGTTGGATTTAACTGTTAGCAACAGACAATTTTTTTTGTTTACCTCTCTGGGGAACTGCAGAGAGCTGCGGTCGAGGGACAAGACCCAAGCAACTTCTGAATGGTCCAGAAGAATTAGAGTTGTTGAACAATGAGAATTTTAAGGCCCTTTCCTCGCAGTTATATCATTTCCAGAACAGTCATGAACCACTTCGTCCTTGGACTTTCGCACTTTGGTTTTCCCCATCAGTGCTGGAAATGTTGGATTTACCTTTTTACTCCATGGTTTCTGAAAACACTTTTACAACGGTGTATTTTTGAAAATGTTTCCAAACCAGTTTCACTTGCAGTGCAGTTATACTTAAAACATTTTATCTTTCCCACCAAAAAGTCTGGTCATTTTCCCTTTGCATATTCTCAGCCTTTACCCTGGCAAGCAATATCTGCCCCTCGACCGCCTCCCAATAATCGGACTCAGGTTGTCCGAAATCAGTTTATTGCATCAGAGTAAACAAACAGGTGCACTCCAGAGGTTCTTTGCCGGATCTAACATTATCACACTAAGCAGCAGCCTCTACCCTCCCTTATGCACTCCGCCCTCCCTAACAGTTTTTGTGAAAGTGTTCACAGCCCGTGCGGTTCCTCCAAGGTTGGGTCCCTGATAAGGGGCAGGTGTTGCCTGGCTAGAGCAATGAACCATTCTATAAGTCTCTAAACCCATGGTGGCGAACCTATGGCACCTGTGATGTTCATGGCCTGCGGTATAATCGCCTGACCTCTATATGTTCAGAAATAGGCCCCAAGTGCGTTCTGCAGAGGCCAATTTGCTGGTAGTCCCCTGTCTTTCATCGATAATGCTGGTTTTCTACTCCAGGCTGTGGGCTCTACAGCCCTGGCTCCCCGTCTCTGGTGGAATGCTTTTACCATGGCCTGAAAGAACTGTCCGAATTCTGCGTGGACCCTGGTGAGTTCCACAAGAGGCCTGTAAGACCGAGTTATTCCACCGGGCCTTTGGGGATGCCAGCCGCAGACTGCCTGCCCCCTCTGTAGCCCCCACGACAGTTTTACCATCTTCAACATTGCCTGATCGCTGATACCATCCATTTCTGGGCAATGCTGACCCTCCTGGCCTTTGGGTTGGGCGCCATCTGTGCATGCCTCTGGGCATGTATTTTTATTTGTAATTTTTGGAATTGCTGCTATAATGTATTTTAATGAATTTTAATGTTTTATCGTTATATTGTATTTATGAGACCTTATATTGTATTTGTTTTATGACTCATTGTACACCGCCCAGAGCCCTTCGGGGGTTGGGCGGTCTATTAAGTCTAATAAAATAATAATAATAATAATAATAATAATAATAATAATAATAATAATAATAATAATAATAATAATAATAATAATAATAATAATAATAATAATAATGGACTACAATTCCCATCAGCCCCTGTGTCAGAATCCCAAAAAATCCACAAAGGCTCTTGTTGTAGAACAGCAGCTTTATTGGTTCGGGATCTACCTTGGCAAAGCCAAGACTGGAGATTACCCGCGCAAACTGCAATAATAAAAGGACTGGCAGCCCCCCCCCCCCCACAGCCTGGGAAAGCCCGCCAGAAAGTAAGTGCACGGAGATAACAGGAGATGAGTAGACAGTGACCTTGACGCCACCTGGTATCACCACACATTCTACAGCAGTCAAGAAAAGGCAGTTAGAAATACAGTTAACCCCTACCAACCTCCCCACAGTGAAACGAAACAGCAGCATAAGCAAAACCCTAAATACAGGCCTCCTGACACCCTGCCAGCATTGGTCATGCTGGCAGGGGCTGATGGGAATTGTAGTCCATGAACATCTGGAGTGCCATAGGTTCAGCACCACTGCTCTAAACAAATCAAGCAGTATTATAAGCAAAGCACAGCATGACTAATTGTTTAAGCTGAGGGATTTTCTGGGGGCTACAGCCTCCCAAGTCCCCGGGTGTGACTATGGCAAAGTGTGATGAGGTGTGACAGAAGCAGCCAATGACAAACCATCTCCAAATGTCTCTCGCAGGGCCGCCATGAATCAGTTGCAGGGGGGAAAAAGGAAATACAGGAGACATTTGAACTGATCTATTTGGTACTAGTGGTACCCGGCCACGCGTTGCTGTGGGTTATTGTGGTGAAATGGGAAAGGAACAGTAGCAGCAAATCAATTGCAGAGGCCCGCAGTATGTGCTCATGGAAACACGCAGCCTGATACTGTGCGATGTCATTGATGTGTGTGCCCGCATTCCTTGGGGGGGAATGGAAAGGCACCTCTCCCACACATCTAGGCTGGCTGGTCACAATCCTTTACCTGGGAGTAGGTTTGGTTGATGGCAATGGGTGTTGCTGCTGAGTAAACCCTCTGAGGGGTGCGACACAGCCATTCAAAGTATGTCACGGTTGCTTTACCGAGCTTACTCCTGAGTAACGCGTGCCTGGTTTTCTGAACTGTAACAGCAGTATTCAGGGAATCTAGGGTGCCTGGCCCCTCCCTCCCCGCCCTTGCATGCCTCTCTCCCCTTCCTCACTTCTCTTCCCTTGCATGCCTCCCCCTCCCTCCCTTCCCTCTCCCTCCGCTAGGGTGGGTGGGTCATATCCAGTTGCTGGGGCCCCACCCTCCCCTCCCTTACATGCCAACCCTCACTCTCTCCCCTCCCTCACTTCTCTTCCCTTGCATGCCTCCCCCTCCCTCCCTCCCCTCCCCTCTCCCTCCCTCCCTCCAGCTGTCTTTTACATTCAAGCTTGTTCAATATGGGTGTGGAATATGGGTGAGGATGTAGCTATATGGTGATTGGATGTGAGGAAGGGCAGAGTGAGGAGTGTGAGGATGAGCTGAATGTGTATGAGAGTATGTGTGTTGCGTGGTAGTAGTGGGTGAGGCACAGAGAGTGAAAGGTACCTGCGTGTGAGGGGCAACATGTGTAGGTGTTTCACGTCCACTGGAGTTATTGCCTGTGTACTGTTTTCGCTACTCATATCTGGCCATCTGAGCAAACATTCTAAGGGTGACAGTTACACACAGCCAGCTGCATGTTGTCAGGAGCTATGAAGCCCAGTGAGGGCTCCTGGCCGCCTGGATTTATGAATGGGGCTCCCCATCCCCATCCCCCATTCATACTGGTCTAAAGGGAAAGAAAAGGACCAGGAAAAGGGAAGGGAAGAGGGGAAAGGGGCGGGAAGAGGGGACGGGAGGCCAAACAAACGGAATGCTGTTACAGTGCTTAACCATATGCCATCTTAAGCTAACGGTCATCCCTGTGACATGTCCCATTTTGTTTCATAGAAAAGGCAAACTGGAACTGAAAGCAAGAGAGTAAAGCACTTCAGGCGCAATGTTGATATGCGTCCTGTATTGAATAAGGTTCCCTATCATTACGGGAGATGTAGCCGACAATGGAGTGTTTGGGTTCCGCCACAGACCACCTGTAGCTAAGGCAGGCATTCAAATTGCAAGACGCTGACAGATTTGTATTATTTTCATATCTTTTTTTTAATGACTGTCGCATTTTTATGCAAAAAGAACTTGAAGTTGGTTTACAGTTCTTTTTGAAAAACAGGCCTCATTATCACTTTTAATGACTGGACCTCTCCCCGACTTGTCTTCTTAGGAAATCAGCTTTGGAAATTAACTTTTTTTTTCTGTGGTGCCTTCTTTTCAGCACCTCGCTGAACAATAAATCTGTGTTGGGCGAAGCTTCACAAGTTTTGCCTCCCAGGTACAAGATCCATGAAATCCACTGTTCTCTTGCTTCGAATGTATGATCTGCCTAGAAATGTTGAAGACACAAGAACTCATGATTCCTAAGCTGTTAGTAAGGCAGCCCAGTAGCAACAGGGAACAAACTGGTGCAGAATACAGGGCACTGGGGTCATATCTAGGCTGACCAGACGTCCCACTTTTGGCGGGACAGTCCCGCCTTCAAACAATTTGTCCCACGTCCCGCGGGTTCTTCAAATTGTCCCGATTTTTGGGAGGCTGCCGCATTGCCTTTTGGGGCTTGCCGTTTCCCATGCCTCCCATGCGTGCGGCCGCAGGAGCACGGCCTTCTGGGGCTTGCCGTTTCCCGCCCTGTCACAGGCGGTCTGGTTTGTATCCTGCGGCTGCGCGTGTGCGGCCGCCTACCCCCCCCCCCCGTCCCGGTTCACAAAGGTGACCATCTGGTCACCTTAGTCATATCGCCCCTATTCTGCACTGATGTCCAGTGTGCTACCAGGCTCACTTCAAAGTGCTGGTGCCAACCTATAAAGCCCTATATGGCTTCGGTTCTGGGTACCTGAGAGATATTCCTGCCCTGACACTGAGGTCGGAGGGAGAGGCCCACTGGCTGTCCTGCCCCCTTTGGAGGTGAGGGAGGTGGGGGAAGCCCACAGGGCCTTCTCTACAGTGGCTTCTACATTATGGAATACCCTCCCCCCATAGGTTCACCGGGCACCTACTGTTTTGGAGTTTCAATGCCTGGTGAAGATCGCCCTCTTCACCTGGGTGTTTGGCTGACTCCCCCCACTGGGAGGGGCCTCCCAAGGCATCTGTACACCCCCCTTTTTTGTGGGCGGGTGTTTGAGATCTTAGATGGTTAGGGTTTGGAGGATTGTGATTTTACCATTTTGGGATGAGATTCTGTATCATTTTACTGCAACCTGCCCTGAGACCACAGTAAAGGGCGGGGAATAAATGCAAATAACAAATTGGAAAAAAACAACTCCAAAACAAAACAAATGCTATTAAGAGTGCAATACTATTCACAATTATTTAGGAGTAAGACCCACTTTGTTTGATAGTGCTTACTCCCAGGTAAGTCTGCGCAGGATCACAGTGTGCTACTGTTTTGCTGCTGAGCATAGAAGATGCAGAGATGAGGCCAGGGACCATGTTGTAATGCGCTTGTGGCAGAGCAATGCCCATGGGAAAGAACAGGCGCTGTGTGCGCGCGCTGAGTTTGTCATTTTGTTACCACGATTTGCCAGGTAACAATAAGTGATTTCAGCTCAGCAACTTAATGAGGCGCAGAAAGCAAGCGTTCTTCAAGCAAAAGGATTTTATTGCAGATGGTGGTCACAGCTCGGTCAGGAGAGAATCGCGCTCTTGCAACGCAGTGCAAGAACTTTTATTCCCAAACTTCAAAGAGGGCAGAAGGGGCAGGAATGGGGAGGGGGCAAGTCCCTCACCCAAAACACCAATCATGAAACAAACAGTTTACAAACCAGATACAGTTACACTTTTCTGAACGGGAAACCCAAATCTCGCTGTCAGGCGTCTTCCCGCGGGATCTTGCAATGGTCCTGAAGGAACAGCAGATAGCGTCTATTGTCCGTGAAATCCAGATGGGCTTACCGCCACACCCAGTGTAAGGAATTCCATAGAAGCAGAAATAAAAGGCTCTTTGGTGAAAAAGACCGTTTATTCAGACATCTTAGAAAGCTCAAGTACACGCAGTGGCAGGAATTGCCGTGCTGCTCTCAGGCATCCACCTGCAACATCCAGGCAGCGCACCCAGCGGGACCATCAAAGAAGTGCGCTGTTGAGAGAAGCCTGGGATGCTCTTGGCAGCTGAGGGCGGCAACCGGAGACGCTGCACTGTCGCCGCCCTCTCAGTGGGAAGTACCCGAGGACCCTCTTGCTTGATAGCCTTGAGGGTTTAAAGTGGGGAAAGGCCCACAATTCAAACTGTCCAATGGTGGTTCCTGCATGTCTTCCAAACAGGAGATCTTTGGGTGCTGGCCACGAATTTGATTTGTAAATCAAGAAGTGCGTCCTTATCAAAAAGAGTCGGCTGTGCGTTGGTCTAAGCGGTGGTAAAGCCGAACCTAAAGCACGTGGCAGAGGTGGCACTCAGAGCCCTCTCTGTGAACGCGCTGATATCCTAGGCTGGCCTGGACAGCTGGGCTCAATTATTAGCATTAAACCTGAAGACCTAGTCTTGGGGAAGTAGTGTAGACTAGCCCTGTTAAGTGTGAAACCCCACTGCTTTTTCATGTGAAGAATTCGTAATCCTTTACCTGGGAGTAAGCTCAGTTGCTGTTAGGCGGCTGCCCTTCTCATCAACACCACTGAAACCTTTACACTCAGCTGTCTCCTATCAGGTGGCTGCGCCTGTCAGGGATGCCCTAAGGCTCCCGCTTCCCATGCTGTAACAAAGAAAAGTTCAAACTGTCCAATGGTAGTTCCTGCACGTCTCCCAACGGCTGGGAGACCTTTGGGTGCTGGCTGCAGATTTGATTTGTAATTCCAAAGAGGGTCGTTGTCCTTATCAAAGAGTCGGCCGGGCGTTGGTCTGAGCTGCATTCCAGAGCCAACTTCCTTGTCCCTTAATATCGGACCTTAACTGGCTATTGCTTTTACTATCAGACACAAATTTCAAAAATAACATTTCTAACTTAAACATTAGGGAAACCTTAAAGGATAACACATGTACTTATACTTATAGGCAAGACTTTACAAATACTTATTGGCGTGGCTTTCTTAAATCTAACAATAACTAAACCTTAAGCTAACTGAAGAACCTAACTAATACTAACATCCTAAGCTGCAGGCACATCCTAAATTCAACTTAAAAGGGGCATCTATTTCATCCTAAAATGACACAAACGTAAGGGAATCCATATAGCATTGGCACAATCACACATATACATTCTTTGTGAACCTTATGAAGGCTTCTGAACCACACAAGTCTCCGCATCCGGGCATGGAGCCAGTGTAGCCAGGTAACCTGTCTTCAAGAAAATATTTCTTTATTTTCTTGTGGCGGTATCAATTTCTTTCAGAGCACCATGTGCCTTCAGTCTGAACTGCCCAAGGAATTATAAAGGAGCTCGGGCAAAAATAGTGGGAGTCATTGTGATTTGATAGTATAATTTAGATTACTCATCTGTTATTCTTGGACTGGGGCTAGATTTGAAATAACTGGCGGCAACAGGTGATAATTCCGCATGTTTAAAAAGTTGTATTCTCTTTCCCACTGTCTGGTTTGTATCAGAGAGGGGCCTTGAGGCACAAAAAGCTGAGACTTGAATTACGCTGGCTGGCCAACTGTCTGGAGGCCTGTGGATACAAATCTCTAAAATAAAATAAAGAGGAGCAGCGGCAGAATTAAAGTCTAGCAGATTGTCAGCCATTCAGAATCACCCAAGAGTGTGAGAAATCTTCTTGTTTACTCACGTAAATTACACAACGGTAAAGACAACGCAGGATAATTATGGAAGGAGACTCAGAGATAAATTTGATGTGGTCATTTTCTCACATTGGATTCAGGTTCTAGGAGGTGGTGGTGCTGGAGCAGCGAAGCCCTTTGCTCATCATTAGGGTGGCCTTTTGCCCCCTATAGGTGGCCAAACCTCCACCGGCTGACCCTGTCTCCTGCCGGTGCTGAACTGAGCAGAAGGGGGGAAGCGGGTGCGGGGCTGATGACGTTTTGGGATGTGGTGATGTCACTTCCACCTAGAATTCGCCACACTGCCTGACACTGAAATCCTGGGGCATCACATGATGTGAGATGTCACTTCCAGCCTCCAAGCCGGAACACCCCCTCCACACCCTGGCCACGCCCCTGCTACGCTACTGATTATGCTTCACTATTGAATAGGGTTGCCAGCCCAGGTTGGGAAACTCATGGAAATTTTGTTACCGCCCAGGAAAATAGCCAAAATATTTTCCTGAGTCAAGTTACCAGACTACACTGGCTCCAGGTCAGGACACAGAGACCTGTGTGGTTCAGAAGCCTCCATAAGGCTTGCAACAGATGTATATATGTGATTGTGCCAATTTTATATGGTTTCCCTCTTGCCTTTGCCCCTTTTAGGATATAATGAAAGCCCTTTAGTGCTGAATTTACTATTTGCCCATTGTCTAGGTTTATATTTTAGCTAGGTTTTCCAATCGATTTAAGGTTTTGTTATTGTTAATTTAGGATATTCTTGCCTATAAGTATATGTGCTTGTATTCTTTAAGGTTTTCTTTAATGTTTAAGTTTACAAATGTTATGTTTGATATGTGTGTCTGTTAGTAAAAGCAATAGCCTGTAGAAGCTGATATTAAGGGACAAGGAAGTTAACCTTGGAATCCAGCTTAGACCAACACCCAGCCGACTCCTTAGCAAAGGCAAAGACCCCTTTGGTTTTGCAAATCAAATCTGATGACGGCACCCAGATGTCCCAGCCGTTGGAAAACGTGTCGGGACCACCATTGGACAGTTTGAACTTTCTTTTGTTGTGGAACTGAGGCGCGGGAGCCTCAGGTCATAACTGAAGGAAATAGCCCATCTGATAACAGAAATAATTGGGTGCAGTTGCAGGCCCACCCAGTTCTATGAATGGACCTTCTCCGCTCTCCTTTCAGCACCATTGTGAAGTCTCGCGGGAAGACGCTTGACAGCGAGATTTCGTAATCCCATTCACAAAAGTTGTAACTGTATCTTTCTTTTGTATTGATGTTTCTTTATCGGTGTTCGGTATGGGACCTGCCCCCTTTACCTGCCCCTTTGCCCCCTTTGATGTATGTGTATAAAAGTTCTTGCGCTTGGTTACAAGAGTACAATTCTCCTGCCTGAGCTGTCACCACCACTTCTGAATAAAATACTTTGCTTTGAAGAACACCGGCTTCCTGCACTTCACTACGTTGCTTGAGCTGAAATCACTTATTGTTACCTGAGCAGCAGCGGTAACAATTTGGGGGTGGAGCCTGGGGAGAACAGGGACCTCAGTGGGGTACAGTGCCAGAGAGCCCACCCCCTCCCCCAAAGCGTCCATTTTCTCTAGGAGAGCTGTTTTCTATAGTCTAAAGATGAGCTATAATTTCAGGTCCCATCTGGAGACTGGCATCTTTACTATTGAAGCACATGAACACGAAGCATTTCATTGCTTTCAGCTTCCCTTGTGCAATGGAATAAATGCAAATCTGTAAGCAGATGGGATGGAAGGTGAGGTTTAACTTTGCAATCTGCCTAGAAAGAAAGCCGAGAACCCGCCTCTCATCTATGCATAAACAAGGCACATTCAGCCCCGTGTATGCACTCTCATCAATGGAGGAAAAGATAGGGGTTTCAGGTGTGCTGAATGAGAGTTTTTCAGCTCTCTCTTTTTTAGAGCAGCAGATTTTTTTCCCTCCCTTACTCCTCTATCAAATATGAAATATGACAAACCACTTTTGAAATGGGGATTACAGGTGGCTTACAGTGAAGTCGTTACGGACGAAGCAATGAAGAGACGAGACGCAGCGATATCAGGATCCGGTGGAGAGAAGCCAGTGGCGATCTAGCGTGATCCGTGGATCTGGCTAATCTGCCGAAATATCCCTGGCAACTTTTATTAAGGCAGCTTGGGAAAAGGAGATGGAAGATGTGGTTGCACAATTTATGACTCCATTGGGGCTGGGCAGACGTATGGGAGGAAACGCTCCTGTCTGGGCCTAATCCACACCTGGGCTCGGGTAATCCCTTTGTCTGGGGCATCTTGTGACCCGTGAGTCAGAGGGGTCTTGTGATGGGTGTGCGTGTGCACCCAGAAGGGGACAGGTGGTGCAGGCATTCCTGTGCACTTTATGAGACTCTGCTTGGTCGCTGGCGCACCCCTACATTACAAGGTTTCTTTTTGAAAATGTGGTCCAGAGCCCCATAATGCGCACGGAATTATTGGCACAGTTCTTTCGATCCAGGCCAGATAGGTTGAATCCTGCACACAATTTCCATTTGAGCTGCCCCCTTGCAGAAGACTTCAGACTCCCCTTCGGACTGTTCCTGGTAGGGTTGCCAGCTATGGGTTGAGAAATACCTAGAGATTTTGAGGATGGAACCTGAAGAGGAAGGGGTCTGGGGTGGGGGGTGGGGACTTCAATGGAGTACAATGTCACAGAGTCCACCTTCTAAAGTGGCCATTTTCTCCCGGTGAACTGATCTCTGTCGCCTGGAGATCAATTGCGAAGGCTGGATACAGGGGCGTAACGCCCACGGGAACATGGGGTGTCACATGTCCCCGGGGCGCACACCATCATCATGTGGGTGGGGTGCCTGGCGCCGGCTGGCTCCTTGTGCCCAGCCTCTCCTGCAGTGCGGGGCCCGGCTCCAGGCAGTAGACCTGTGCACTGTTGCTGGCTCCTTGGCCCCGCTGCCGGCTCCGGGTGGTTGACCTGGGCACCGACATCAACCTGGCACTCCTCCGTGAGATCGGCAGATGGCTCGATCTCTCCCCCCCCCCCCGTATCTAGGGAAAATGGAGGCAGGAAACTCAGATTTTTGCCCCAGGCTCCATTTTTCCTAGATATGCCTCTGGCTGGAGATCTCCAATTACCACCTGGAGGTTGGAAGCTCTAGTTCCTGGGGAACCCCCATCCTTAAAGAGCTGCAGTGAAATTCTTGGGAGGGGTAAAGGAAGCCAGGTTTCTTGCTCCTTCTAATCGGGAATGGAAGTTTTCCCACCCTCTGGTGGATCCGGGCCAATAAATCTGGGCGGGGTCGGTGGTGGGGGGAAGTGCTTCTGAGATTTGGTCAGGCAGGGGTAGCCATTCAAATCAGGGCTACCAAATATCTACTGAACCACAATAACATTGCTACAGGGCTGTCTTTGACTTGGCAAAAATCCAGTTGTGCAGTAAACTATTATATACATAACATTAAATGGAACATAAGATACCTTATAACAGTGGTGGCGAACCTATGGCACGGGTGCCAGAGGTGGCACTCAAAGCCCTCTCTGTGGGCACGCGCAAACAGAGCCCCCCCCCCCCCCCACACACATCTAGGCTGGTCTGGGCTGCTAGGCTCAATTATTAGCATTAAACCTAAGACCTAGTTTTGGGGAAGCAGTATAGGTAACCCTGTTAAGCGCTGTTAAACCCCACTGATTTTCATGTGAAGAACTAAAGTGCGATCCTTTACCTGGGAGTAAGCTCGGTTGCTGGCAATGGGGCTTGCTTCTGAGTAAGCCTTCCTAGGGTCGTGATTCACCCGTTGGAAGAGTTGCACAGCTGCTTCAAAGCAAAGCCACCGACTACCACCAAGCTTACTCCTGAGTAACGCACGCCTCGGAGCCAACCGTTTTTTCTAAACGAAAACGTCAGTATTCAGGTTAAATTGCCGTGTTGGCACTTTGTGATAAATAAGTGGGTTTTGGGTTGCAGTTTGGGCACTCGGTCTCGAAAAGGTTCGCCATCACTGCCTTATAACCTTTGTCCTTGTTTATGCTATAACCTTTGTCCTTATTTATTTCTCTGCTTTATATCCCACTCTCCCCCATCAAGATGGGCTCAAAGCAGCTCACGATAATTAGTTCCACACAGTAAATATTTTCCTACAATTTCCCTCAGCTTATGACTCTCCTGCCTCCATTTTCCTCGGGGCCCATTTTCCATTGGCTTGGGCTGTATTTTTCTATAAGGTACTATAATGCTGCATAAATAAATGCTAAACATTATACTAATATTCCCCCAGCTCTCTGCTACTTGAGTATGTTTGTTTATACGGCTTTCAGAACCCAGCTATGTGGAACACTTCTGGCTCCAAAAAGGATCTGCGAGGAGCCATAATAAGCCCGAGGGACCCGCAGCGGCCGCCATTCAGTTTCTGGCCCTGTGGCTGATCATTCTGCAAAACTTTCAGCCATCTTTACATTTTCATCCTGTGTAACATCTGGTATGCTAGGAATGGTGTTTTCTTTTCCGACCAAGCCAAGTGCGCTCCGGATTCCTAATCTGGTGAGCCTTCGATGTGCGTGGAGAGCTTCTGCTTTTGTTTGGCAGAATGACATGAAATTAGAATGAAGCAGGTGTATAGGAAATGTATAACTCCGTGGGAGGATCTCACTAAAGATTCCAGACAGCGATACGGGGACAAGTGGCTCATCTGCCATCATGAAAACTAGGTGGAAAGTCACAGGAGATCGAATGACTGTATAAAACATAACTGTCATTACTGCATGCACGTCACAGAAAGAGTATTGTGTTTGTGTGGTGTTGCTTTTTTTAAAAAACAGAAGGCAGATTGCCATATTCCCAAGAGCATGTTTTATGCAACATACAGCAGGATCACTCAGCCTGACTTCCTGGGAATGTTTATTCTTAGGCATTTATTTAATGCACGGGGTGAGCTTGGAGCTGCACGCAACTCACGGGGAGGGGGGGGGGGGCTCTGAGAACATCACTTAATGCAGATTAGTTGAAATTAAAAGGAAATAATTGCAGCTGACATGTGGTTGGTTAAAAAGCCAAACAGTTGAAGTGAAACTTAATCCCAACAAAATGGTGGTGCTACTGGATGCCAGCCTCCAGTTGGGCCCTGGAGAACCCCCAGAATTACAGCTCATCTCCAGACTATAGAGCCGTGGTGGCGAACCTTTGGCACTCCAGATGTTATGGACTACACCACCAGCCCTGCCAGTATACATTGAGTTAATCCTTGAGACCAGATAGGATTCATCTGGTCAGGCCTTCTTCCTGAAAGCATGGGCTGCACTGGCTGTGTGCTTCTAGAACTGAATTCCTGGCCAGCGCTTGGCAGGGCTTTACGGGAATTTGGTAGGGTCCTATGAACATCTTGGAGTGCAGTTCACCACTCTGCTATAGAGGTAAGTTTCCTTTGAGAAAATGGCTACTTTGGGCAATGGTGGGATTCAAATAATTTAACAACAACCAGTTCCGGTGGTGGGAATTCAAATAGTTTAACAACCGGTGGTTTACAAGCACCATTTTAACAACCAAAGTGGTGCAAAAAGTGGTGCCAAAGTGGTGCAAACCTGCTGAATCCCACCACTGGTTATGGGGCTATGTACTCCACTGAGGTTCCTTCCCTCCCCAGGTTCTATTCCCAGATCTCCCACCCAGAGCTGGGAACCGTATCCCCACCATCCCCCGCGGATGGCCGGGGGGACCTGGCAGCTCTGATGAGGGTTGGCCTCCAGGGGTTCAGACCAGGGTTTCTCCAGATGTTCATGAGCAATAAGTCCCATCAGCCCCTGCCAGCATGGCCAATTGGCTGATGGGAATTGTAGTCCATGGACATCTGGAGAACCGCAGGTTGCAGACCCCTGGGCTAGACTGTTTGGCATGGTACCCCTGCTGAGGTGCTAGTCCTCTCTAGGCCCCATCCCCAAATCTCCTGGAGTTTCCCAGCCTGGAGCTGGCAACTTTGCCCATGCATCCCTCATGCATCCCTCTCAGGTCCCTCACTAGTATCCTGGTGGGGGGGCTGGGAAACCCGATGGAGGGGACTCCATGGCATTGAGGATCCTGCCCTCCCCAGGTTCCATCCCCAGATCTACAAGAGTTTCCCAACTCGGAGCTGGCAACTTTACCCTCCCATCCTCTGTTGGGAGGTGGGAGGGTAGGGTGGCCCAGATTGGGGGGGAGGGGGGGTCTGACGCAGCACATGGGCTATCTCCTGTTCTGGATGGGGTTGCACGTTTCCTAGGGAATGGATTTGTAGCTTGTGGGGTGATCTCGGGCCTTCTGTTGGATGCACTGGTGGCCAACAGTGCCTTTCACCAGCATTGGCTGATGAGCTAGTTGTAGCCCTTCCTACTTGCAGAGCAGATTGCTCAAGGAATTGAGCCAGTAGCCACAGATTCATGGTAGCACTGGGGAAGATGATAGGGTTGCCAGCTCCAAATTGGGAAATACCTGGAGATTTTTTTTGGGGGGGGGGGTGGGCTGAGGAGGGCAGAGTTTGGAGAGGGAAGGGAACATAAGAACAAGCCATCTGGATCAGACCAGAGTCCATCTAGTCCAGCTCTCTGCTACTCGCAGTGGCCCACCAGGTGCCATTGGGAGCTCACATGCAGGATGTGAAAGCAATGGCCTTCTGCGGCTGTTGCTCCCTTGGTGCACCTGGTCTGTTAAGGCATTTGCAATCTCAGATCAAAGAGGATCAAGATTGGTAGCCATAGATCGACTTCTCCTCCATAAATCTGTCCAAGCCCCTTTTAAAGCTATCCAGGTTAGTGGCCATCACCACCTCCTGTGGCAGCATATTCCAAACACCAATCACACAGTGTGTGAAGAAGTGTTTCCTTTATTAGTCCTAATTCTTCACCTGGAACCCAATGGGGCATAACACTGTACAGTCCACCTCCTGAAGGGGCCGTTTTATCAAGGTGAATTGATCTCTGCTGCCTGAAAATCAGTTGTAATTGTGGGAGGTCTCTACCCCCTGGAGGCTGGCAACCCTATGGGTTGCATATGGGTACATACTGTGGCGGGTGGGAGGAATGATTACCACCACACCATGGTGTTATTTCCAGCACAACTCAGAAGCGCTGGCATCGTACTAGGTGACATGCTGGTGCTTCTGAGTCACACTGGAACTGATGTCATTTTGTGGAAGCAATTGTTGCCCCACCCTAATTTGGCTGGCCTGCTTCTATCCACTGACCCATTGAACATACCGTAGGTGAGCAGCAGCTAGAACTTGGGAATTTGCTTGCTATACGTGGGCACCTGGGAAGCCTAATTAGTGGTCAAGACACAGTGTGGGCACGCTTCCAGAACATATTTACTCTTGCACCCTTCCTCCTGAATACAAACATCACAAGTCACTCTCTTGTCTTTCTTTCAAAGCCCATCCTATATTCATGATATATAGTAGGGAGCATTCTTATATCTCCAGATAGTTATGGACTAAGACAGCCCCTGCCAACATGGTCAACTGGCCATGCTGGCAGGGGCTGAAGGAATTGTAGTCCATAACATCTGAGTGCCAAAGGTTCGGCCACCAATGGATATACAGTTTTCCTTCATGTACTTGAAACACTGTTTTTCTTCCCACACACATATCTATCTCTATAAAAGGCTAGATGTAGTAGCAACAACTCACAGTTTGAGTTGAAATTCTGGTGGGTTTTCCGAGTTCAGGATCTTGTTCCTAACATTGCTTTCAGACTGGTATCTTTTCAGGTATCACAGAAAGAAGTGTTTATTGGAGACCTGTAGCTTCTGCATACACCTCTGAAGATGCCACACACATGGAGGAAACGCTAGGAACAAGATCCACCAGACCACGCAATTCTCACACAGCCCAGAAAAACCCACCACAATCAGTTGAATCCAGCTGTGAAAGCCTTTGACAACTCAGTTTACTAGAGCCTGTTGTATTTTGTCGCTTTCTTGCTAGAGTAAACATATTCAGATACTGTTGTTTAATACAATCGAACAAGCACCAAAACAAAGTTACTTCAGGAATGGGATGTGCTTCAAATTATACCCAGCCTGTTTCATAACACCAGTTTAGAAATTTGTGGAGAATGGAACTGGAACATGTGAAGAATGGAGTGTAGGGACAGGAGAGCAGTGAGAAGCACAAGAGGGGTGGGGTGCGGATGCCTTGTATTGAGCCATGGCGGGTGCATGGCATGCTCTGGGCATTCCAGGATGAGGGTGGTGGCGCTGTGGCAGGGGCAGGTGCAAGGTGTGCCCCCATGATTTCCCTCCCTGTCTCCGCAGGAGGGCCCCTTAGCAGGCACGTCACAGGGTCCACCTTCGAAAGCAGGCTTTTCCTCCGTGGAAACTGATCTGTGAGGTATGGAGATAACTTCCAATTCTGGGAGATCTACAGGCCTCACCTAGACGCTGGAAACATTAAGCCTAGGCCAGATCTCCCCTGCCTTCTATTTCCTCTCCTACCCTAACGACATCTTCCAGCTGGCTTTGTGGTTTATATCAACACCACCACAGCAGTGGCAAAGCCACCAGGGGACAGGGGGTGCGAGTGCACCGGCTATCCGGGATCTTGGTCACGGGGGAGTAGGGTCTTCACTCCCCCCCCCCCTCAAGATCTCCTTCATTTATATTTTAGGAATGGAACATCCTAGAGAAGAAGCCTGCCCACGCTATCTAGCCTGATGGGAACTATGATTTCCCAGCTGCCCTGGAAATGTAGTTCTCACAGGCTCCAGGCAGCAGGCAGGCTTCTTCTGCCTGCTCCTTTCCTGCAGTAAAAGCAAGGGAATGAAGTGCTACTGGGGCCGAGGGGTGCTGCTGCGGCAGAGGCACCAAGGAGGCCAGGGGGGGGGAAGCCAGAGTGTGCACTGGGCGCACTCTGGCCTAGCTACGCCTCTGCACCACAGATACATACAACCCAGGAAAGAGGGTGGCAGACGGGGGGAGGCACTCAACACGTTAGTCTTTGGAGTCCCACAAGGGGTAATCCTCTCCCCAATGCTCTTTGACATGTATATATGCCCGTTTGCCCTGCAAGTCAGGAGTTTGGGGTTGGGTTGTCACCAATATGTGGAAGACACCCAGCTGTATCTGTTAATACCCTGTTTCCCCTAATATAAGACATCCCCGAAAAATAAGACATAGTAGAGGTTTTGCTGAAGTGCGAAATATAAGGCATCCCCCGAAAGTAAGACATAGCAAAGTTTTTGTTTGGAAGCATGCCCGACGAACAGAACACAGAAAAATAAGACATCCCCTGAAAATAAGACATAGCGCATCTTTGGGAGCAAAAATTAATATAAGACACTGTCTTATATCCGGGAAACACGGTAGGCAACTGGTCAGATACCATCCTGGAAAATCTGGCTATGCGGTTTGAGGCTGTGGTAAAATGATTCAGGCAGAGCCATCTGAAATTGGACCCATTGAAGACTGAGGGCCTGTGGCTGGGGAGACAGGGACCATGGAGATCCCATATAACACTCGTGCTTTGCCAGCTGCACTGCTTTTGTATAGCGGAAAAAAATCCATGCCCTTCACCCTTTTATCTGCTACCCTAGAAATCTCCTGACTTTACATTGTAGATACATTACCTCCCATGGTGTATTTAATTTTAATTGGCCTTGGATCCCCCTCCCCCCTTTTTAATTAAGGGAATGAATAATCATCCATTTTTTTCCTGTCAGGTGCCGCCATCTCTGAGTAACTCTTTGGCTGTGCGCATGGTATGCTAATGAGCAGCACCTATGAGATTTTATGATTCGGGGGAATTGCTTTATGGTGTGTAAGTCTGCTGAGCAAAGCAGGCCAGGGCTGTTGTATAGTTTTTTTCTTCACATTTCCAAGACACCACAGCAGCTTGGGCCTTTGCTCCTGAGGTGGTTTTTAACCTGTAGTAATTATTCCCACCAGGATCACTGGAGACGTTAAATCTCCTCTGCACTGTTTTCTTCTCATTTGGCCCCTTAGTCATAATGTATCCCCTGACCTGTGTTCCCTTTTACTGGAACAGTCTTACAGGGTTCCCTTCTGGATGTTTTTGTGTATTCTTGTGCTACCTAAAGCAGCTCACCGTGAAACAATATGGTTCAGAAAGAGTAAAGGGTTAGGGACTGTAGACTGTACCACTGTGTATAGTTTATACCATCTCTTGCTGTAAGTGGGTTCCCATAATGTAGTTTTGGCTTATTTATCTAGAGAGAGAGGTCTTCTTTACATCCGAGGCCCTCCAGATAAATTACACCATGACCATACTCCCATCAGCCCCTGCCAGCATGGCTAAGGGCAGGGCTGATGGGAATTGCAGTTCATGGAACATCCGGGGCCATAGCTCTGAAGACCCGACGAACGTATCATGTTAATACTTATGCTCTGTTGATTGTATTGATTTGTGTGTGTGTATTAAGTGTTGTTGAGTCACTTCTGGCTCATTGTGACCCTATGAATTAATTACCTCATAGCATCCTTAACAGCCTCTGGTCTTACATGCTGCGACTTCCTTAATAGAGTCAATTCATCTTACGTTTGGTCTTACTTTCCTGTTGCCTTCCACTTTTCCAAGCAGCGAGTCTTGTCTTCTCATAATGTGACCAAAGTACGATAGCCTCAGTTTAGTCATTTTAGTTGATTGTGAGATGTGTGTGTGAGCCCTTTGGGGATGAGGCGGCCTATAAATAAATAAATAAATAAATAAATAAATAAATAAATAAATAAATAAATAGTGTCGCTTCTGGCTTCTGGCAACCCTGTGAATTAATGACCTCCAAAGCATCCTATCCTGAACAGCTCAGGGCTTTCAAACTCAGGGCTCTGCAACCACATAAACTCTTCTTTTGATTTTACTTCCTTTGTTTCCCCTGCTCGCTCTTTCCACTTTTTTCTTCCCAGCCGTTATTGTCTTTTCCAATGAGTCTTGTTTTCTTATCATGCGACCAAAGGTCGATAGCCTCAGTTCCCAGGCGGAGTTCAGGCTTGGTTTCATTCAGAAGAACCCAAGTGATTTTTCTTCTTTTGGTGGTCCCCAGGATCTGTAATTCATCCTGTGGTCAACTGTGGTTCCTCCAGATGGATTACAGCGTTCTCATCATGCCCTGCCAGCATCATGCTGGCAGGGGATGATGGGAACTGTAGTCCATAACATCTGGAGGGCCGCGAGTTTGACACCTATGGTTTTGGGGACTTCACCATCTGAAATAATATTGAGCATTATTCTATTCAATACTGAAATAATATTGAATTAAATATAAATAAGCCCCCTCAAAGCGCCTCCCCGCCCTTTCATTTCGCCTCAGCTTCTTAGCCCCGCCCCTTAGCCGCTTCCTTTCAATTTCTGGACAGCTTCGACAGCACACTTCTCTACTCTTCTCGCTGCCACTGCCCCCCTATCCCTTTTCTTCACGCCCGATTGGTTCACATTGCGTCAGGGCGAGCCCTCCTCCCTCTCCCTACCCCGTGCGCTGCATGCCTACAAGTGATTGGCTGGGAGTCTGTCACTTCTCGGGAGGCGGCCCCAGAGTCAAAGAGGGGAAGAGAAGCCGACGGGTGGGGGAGCCAGAGGAGGCGTGGCGTTTCTTCTCCCCGCCCCTCCGACCACGACTCCGCGCGGATTGGGCAAGTGGCTCTGTGGGGGCGGGGCCGAGGAGCCGGCGCTGCCACGGCCGCACCAACCGGCGTCGCGTTTTTTCAAACGGCTGCTGCGAGGGGAAAGCGAGAGCGGCGGTTTGGCCAGACGGAGGGCGGAGGGGAGCGCCGCCGCCGCCGTTTCGGTGCTGAGGCAGGGTGAGTGCCGGGGCGGGCGGAGGGAAAAGGAGTTCCTCCCCCACCTCTCCGGGAAAAAGGGGTGGGGCAAAGCGCCCCGTTGCTCAGCGTGGCCCACCTCACAGGGTGGTTGTGTGTGGCAGAGCTGGCGAGAGTCTGGAGTGGCGCCTCCTACTGGGGGGAGATCGGAGAGACGGATGGTAGCCCTGCTCAGCTGCTGCGGTTGGGAGTATTTGGGGAGGGGGATGCTGGGAAATCTACTTATGACCCCTCGTTATTACTTGATGACTCCTATCCTTATGGCCTCCTTCCCCTCTCACCTGTTATTACGCTGAGATTTTAGTAGCCTTTGGTTTAGATATAATAATTATCTTATTATTGAAATATCTTATGTTACTCTTTTCAGTCTGAGAACTATCATTAACACAGAGTTTCCTTTAGTTAGACTTAAAAACATCAGCACATAGGTGTCCAACTGGGCCCCTCCAGATGTTCATGCTCGCAGGGGCTGATGGGAATCGTAGTCCATGAACATCTGGAGGGTCCCGGTTGGACACCTTATGTGCTGATGTTTTTAAATTCTTAAACGAACTGTATTTGTGGTGGTTTATGAGATGAAAGGGTGGCATGGGATGATAATAAGATAATTATTATATATCAGCGGCTCCGAGCCACTTGCAGGAGGGTGAGAAAAAATCATGCTAGCTGAGCAAGAGAGCAGGCGTGCTTTTTAACTCAAGGCCCCGTGCTTCATGTGATCTCTGGCTTCTCCAATTGAATATGGTATTTGTTTAATTGTTTCAGTATCTTTTCACAGTAACAAAGTGCCATGCAGTGAAGGAAACATCCTGAGAACAGTGAGAGCACAGAACATGATAAAACAGGACAAATCACAACACCCACCGACTTCTGATTCACTCAGCTTATATTATACCCCATCACTTAATTAGACAGTCCAATGGTTAGATGAAATATGGCTTTGATCGTTTCTTTTTAATTCATTCATATCTTGCCTTTCTCCCCAATGGGGACTGAAAGCAGCTTTCATAGTGCCGTCTTTCATTTTATCCTCACAACAACCCTTTGAGGTAGCTAGGTTAAGCTGAAAGTGTGTGTCTGGCCCAGGGGTAGGGAACCTGCGGCTCTCCAGATGTTCAGGAACTACAATTCCCATCAGCCTCTGTCAGCATGGCCAATTGGCCATGCTGGTAGGGGCTGATGGGAATTGTAGTTCCTGAACATCTGGAGAGCCGCAGGTTCCCTACCCCTGGTCTGGCCCAAGGTCACCCAGCACGGTTCTCTGGCACAGTGCGGAATTTGAACCTGGGTGTCCTAGATCAGTGTCCTGTGTTGTAACTGGTACACTCCATTGGCTTTAAATCTGCATATCTTCTTTAAAGCGGCCCAAGAGCTGCACGTGTACCCCTCTTTTATAAGGGGAGACCTGGGCTTGGGAAGATTAGAATAGAGGGAAGAATAATGTACCCCACCCTGAACTCCTTGCAGGAGGGAGGGATCAAAAACGTCCTTAATAAATGTGTCAAGAATTAGCTTAGTTGCCAGACACTTTGAGTCTGGAGATTCACATGTTTTAGGTTGTGGCTTCGTTCTGTCTGTGCGTTCTGTTTGTGACCCTGAAGTGGCTGGTGTGGTGTGAGGTCTCTGGTGAAATATGGAAAGGCTAGAATCTGCATCAAGATGGGTTACTTGTTTAACTTGATATGTTATTTTCTTATGACCCCTAATTATTTGATGTGAGCCATTCTGATCGACTGCAGCCTTTACAGTCCCAATGTGGAAGATTTTCTGTGTATTACTTGTTGGCCGTCAAAGCATTATACCAGCCATGGTTGTCTTTTCCTCTGGAGTCACAAACTGCTCTTGAGAATGTAAATTGCAGCTATTTCTTGAAGGGAAAGGAAGGTTGGTTTGGGGATTTATGTTGTTGTTCTTAAATTATGTTTTTCATTATGACTGGTGAGCTATCTTGCACAATGAGGAATGGTGGGATATAAATATTTTAATACTCACATTTAATATTGCAGGCTTTCTTTTAAAGGTGTATGCTGATCTAGATACTGAGTGCTAGTGCAGCATTTATAACCTTAAGTCGTTTAAGAAATGCGTTCTAGTAATAATACAAGATTTGAAGGTTAGGGCACCATTATGCTTCTCACGATGTGGAGCGCCTTCTTGCACGTGTAGGTGAAAAGCTGCCTTATTTACTCGAAAGGAAGATGACATGTCTTCTAAAATTGCTACCTAAACAAAATGTTACTGAATATAACTAATTTGTGTGGCAGTGCAAGTTAAGTGCAAGGAGCAGCAGTGGCATAGGAGGTTAAGAGCTCGTGTATCTAATCTGGAGGAACCGGGTTTGATTCCCAGCTCTGCCGCCTGAGCTGTGGAGGCTTATCTGGGGAATTCAGATTAGCCTGTGCACTCCCACACACGCCAGCTGGGTGGACCTTTGGACCTCAGTCACAGCTTCTCGGAGCTCTCTCAGCCCCACCCACCTCACAGGGTGTTTGTTGTGAGGGGGGAAGGGCAAGGAGATTGTAAGCCCCTTTGAGTCTCCTGCAGGAGAGAAAGGGGGGATATAAATCCAAACTCTTCTTAACACCCCCCTTCCCCTGCTTGCTTTACGGCATCCATTGGTGAAATCTTCGGGAGCTTTCACACATGCTGAATAATTTACTGCCAAGTCCACTTCCATGCACTTTAGCAGTCATTTCGCACAGTAAAATCCAGCTTCAGAGTGTATTGAAAGTGGATTAAAAATGTATAATACGATATGTGTGAAAGCTAGTAAACACATTTATCAAGGATTTAGTGGGTTCCAGAGTCAATCCATTGCTTTCAAGCTACAACACGACCATAATGCATCCGGGTTTTGTTTTGATTACTTCTCGACCTTTTCTGAATCTTACCCATCTGGACATTTTTGCCCAGCCATCCGGGAGCTCAAGAGTGGGAGGCGTGGTTCTTCCTTCTTGTAATCTTAAACAATCCTGTGTGATAGGTGAATCGGAGAGAGAGTGGTTGGCTCTGGGCCAACTAGGGGAAGCAAGGTGCCATCTAGATTGTGCTCTTGGTTAAAGGAAACTGCTTGCAAAATAATGGTGTGCTCCTGCGCTCCTCCGCTCCGCGCAAAATCTGGCACAAGAGTCTTACCTTTGTTACTATTGAACTGAGCTCATATTTTTCATGTTTAGTGTTTATACGTATATTGTGTTATCGAGTTTATGGCTGTACTGCCCATGATTTGCAAAGGCAAACTCAGATTTGCCCTGGAGCCTCCTACAACCTTTGCTCTCAGACCATCCACTTTCTTCCTTCTGGGTTGACTGCAAGAGCACGTCAGTCCCTTTTTCACGTCCTGACTCATGACTTGGTTCACTCTTCCTCCTGCTGAAGCGAGGATTCCCTAGCCAAAAACGCTGTTGCATTCAGTGTAGGGAATGCCAGTGTAAATGCATATGAAGTGACTAATACAAACTGCTGTCCTATTATGTCATACTCCTGAGTAAATGGCTGGCTGTCATGTTTGTGTGTCACATGTCTCAAGAAAGATGTTGAACTCATGGCAAGAGAACAGCCCCTGGGGCATCCCATCTTCACTTTTTGTGACTTCTCCATCTGAGTCTTCTCTCTTCTCTCTTTCCTACTACTTCCCCATGTCATTCTTGCACAGCTCCCAAGAAGGTTGAGCTCTTCTGCAGGTTTTCATTTCTGTCTTTCTCTCTCCCTTGTGCGCTTTCTGTTCTTTCTTTTCTGGCATTCCATCAGTTTAAAAGCATTACAGACAACAAATCTGTAACAACAAAACTGCTTCACATTGTTTAGGGCCAATTCACATTGTTTAGGGCTAATTCGCATTGTTTGGATGTCTCAAAGCATGTAGGTCAAGTGAAAAAGAGGGTGAGTGTGCAAGAGAACAGATGCGTTTTTACTCAAGACCCTGTACTTCATGAGATCTCTGGCATCTCCAGTTAAATGTATTTGACTGATTATGCATTGAATGTTTATCTTGGGACTCTTCAGTGCGCAGTGGACTTGTAGTGGGGTCTCTTTGCATTTCTTTGTTTACACATGAGGAAGCACTCATAGCTGGCATGCAGTTTTTCTGCAGATAACTCTCCTGGACCTGGTTTCCTTAACTCTACCTATCAACTTATTCTTAAAGGCTCAGATCTCATTACACCTGGTAGTCAAAATTGCTGACTTAACCTTTAAACTGCACTTTTATCGATATTACTGTCCCCCCAAAAATAATCCACCTCTCAAATGAAAGACCCAAACAATTTCCTGGACCACATGCTGCCAAAGAGGGGGACATTGTTCTGTAGTTGATATTCTCTCCTGCCCTCCACTTGCTGTTGCTGCCAGAGGACAGAGAGGCTTGTTATTTCCAAGTACTCTCTGTTCTTATTATGCCAGTATCTCAATATATCAACATGAGAAGGTAGAGATCAGTGAGTTTTGACTAAGCCTGCATGAGCGAATTTCTTTTCTGTGACTTCTGTGAGCTGGCAAAATGGGAGAGGAGGGTGACGGTGAAGGCGTGTAGTACGAGAGAGTGGGAAGGGTGGAGCTAGGTAGGCTGGCCGTGGACGGAGGGAAGTGTCAGGGCAAAGCTGTGTTCACTGACAAATTCACTTATTCTGATGGCTGTAAGTGATCTCACTGGCTGCGGAGAGAATGAAAAGTTGAAGCGGGGCATGAGAAAATACATCCATATAAGGAATCTTGCTGTGACAGATGTTTGCCCTCACTGCACAACTGGCACATTGTGCATAATTGGCATTTGTTTAATTATTTCAATTGCTTTTCCAAAGTGTCGCACGGTGAAGAAAATATCCTCAGAACAATAAGAGCATAGAATATGACGGAACAGGAGAAACCACGGCATCCATGACTTCTGATTCACTCAGATTATACCACAGCATTTAATCAGACAGCCCAATGATGAGATGAAGTATGGCTTTGACAATTTCTTTTTAATTCATTCATACCTGTCCTTTCTCCCCAATGGGGACCTAAAGTCGCTTTCATAGTTCTCCTGCCCTTCGTTTTATCCTCACAACAACCCTGTGAGGTAACTCGGTTAAGCTGAGAGTGTGTGTCTGGCCAAAGGTCCCCTGGCAAGGTTCTCTGGCACAGTGGGGAATTTGAACCCATGTATCCCAGATCATAGTCCTGTATTCTAACTGGTTGGCTTTAGATCTGCAGATCTTCCTTAAAACTGCCCAAGAGCTACACCCTCTATTATAAGTGGAGACCTGGACTTTAGATCTGCAGATCTTCCTTAAAACTGCCCAAGAGCTACACCTTCTATTATAAGTGGAGACCTGGACTTTAGATCTGCAGATCTTCCTTAAAACTGCCCAAGAGCTACACCCTCTATTATAAGTGGAGACCTGGACTTTAGATCTGCAGATCTTCCTTAAAACTGCCCAAGAGCTACACCTTCTATTATAAGTGGAGACCTGGACTTGCGGGGACAATATTTCCTTTGTAAAGGCCCTGCTCCTAACAGCACAGGTACCATATCCTTGAATGAAGCCCCTCCCCCTCCCAAAGTTGTAGATTAAAAGGATCTTTAGTAGCACTGGGAAGACCTGTTTTGCTTAGAATAGTGGAGAATAATGTGTACCACCCTGAGCTCCTTGCAGGAGGAAGGAATCAAAATGCACTGAATAAATGTGTACAAGAAATGGCTTGGTTCCTGCCACACACTTTGGATCTGAATGTGACATCTTTGCAGGTGTGTAAATGACTGGAGGTTCACACATTTTAGGCAGCAACTTATTTCCGTCATTGTGTTCTTTTTTGACTGTGAAGTGACTGGTAAGGTGTGAAGTCTTTGGAGAAATCTGGAGGGACTGGAATTCAGCTCTGGATTGGCCACTTGTTTAACTTAATATATGTTATTATCTAATGATCCTCTAATTATTATATACTAGCAGTAAAGCCCATTGTGTGAAAAAATACAACGGACCCTAGTGAGTGGGGACCCACAATAAAATTGCCAAGAGAGGACATTACCCCACACCTTTTTTCTTCTGTACTTTCCCTTCTTCTCAGCCTCTCACAGATCCTGCCACCCCTTCTCTTACTCTTCCCTTTCTCCCTGCTACTCCAGCTCCCTCTTATTGTTTCCTAACTCAGCTCTCTCTTTCTGTCCCCCTACCCCAGCTCTTTTTTTAACTTTCTGCCTTGCTACCCAACTCTCTTTTTCTGCCCCGCTATCCCAACTGTCTTTCTGACCCATTACCCCAACTCTCTCTTTCTCTCTGCCCCCCAGCCCAATTCTGGTAACTTTCCCAGACTGCTTTGGGTGGGGGTGCTGAGGGATCTCCCCCCACAGCCCTGTTCTCACCACCTTGTGGGAGGTGTAGTCCAGTCTTTGCTTGGGAAACAGCACCCTCTGGACTACATCTCCCAGAGTCCTTTCCTTTAAGGATGGAGTTGTCAGAAACAGGGCTTGCCTTTCATATAGTAGGATGAGCCGTTCTGATTGACTGCTGACTTCACAGTTCCAAAGTAGAAGATTTTCTTTGTGTTGCTTGTTGGCCAGTAAAGCATAATACCAGTCTTGGTATTCATAAGGTTCTTGGTGCTTTCCAAAATGTGAATAGCTCAGTAGAGTAGAAGGCTTATTAGCGGGACATCTGCCAGGGCTGATAATTAGCATGTTTTCTCCCCCTCCCTTTTTATTTATTTATTCATTAATTCGCAACTGCCTCATAAATAACATTGGTTTGTAGTTCTTTACATTCTCAGGTGTCTTAAACAGAGATGCTTTCGTCTGTCTCGTTGTAAGGAACTATAGAACAAGAGGTTGGTAAAGGCATTGTGAGGGGCTATGCTCTGAAATTGTAGGTTCTTCTAGTTACCTCCAAACACAATTAATAGAACGTTGGACTTGTAAAAATGCCTCAGGTTGGGTTATAACATTCTTCCACATTAAGGCTTAATTTGAACCCTGGCTTAGTTATGAAATCTATTGATAAATAAAGGTGCGCCTCTGAGTGTATCCAGATTGTGCCCTTTTCTGCCCGTGAATAGTCCCGGCGGCTTGTTTGAGGTTGGCCCTCAAACCTGTTGAAACCCTGTGCATTTCGCCCTGCACAATCTGTGTAAAATAATCTCACTGTTTAGGTAAAGCTCTCACACAGAAAGAAATAGTTTAACTATATTCAGCTATTCGACTGAGCCCTTAGGGGGAGGGCAGGCTATAAATCTATATTAAATCTATATATATAAAAAGCTAACAGTGTTTTTGTTGATGACAGTATACCTCAGTAACTGCTGGGCCAATTCCTCTGAAAATTCCCAGCCACTATAGTCAGCCAGGCGAGAGTGTTTTTAGATGTTCACATACCTGAAATTTCACACCTGGCCCAGGTAAAACGCCTTTTTCCTGGCGCTCGCTGGTGAAGGACATGCAACTGTCTGTGTGTAACTGTCACCCTTAGAATGTTCATGTTGCTTAGAATGTTCACTCAGACAGCCAGATATGAGCAGTGAAAACAGTACATGGGCAGTAACTCGAGTGGAAGTGAAACACATACACACACATACACACGAGGGAGAGGGAGGGGTGTCATGCAAGGGAAGAGAGGGAGTGAGAGGAAAGGGACGGAGGGGGAGGCATGCAAGGAAAGAGAAGTGAGAGAGGGAAGAGAGTGAGGGGTGGCATGCAAGGGACGGGAGGGAGGGGCCAGGCACCCTAGATTCCCTGAATACTGCGGTTACAGTTAAGAAAACCAGGCATGCATTACTCAGGAGTAAGCTCGATATAGCAACTGTGACATACTTTGAATGGCTGCGTCGCGCCCCTCAGAGGGTTTCCTCAGAAGCGACACTCATTGCCACCAACCAAACTTACTCCCAGGTAAAGGATCATGACCAGCCAGCCTAGATGCGTGGGAGGGGTGCCTTTCCATCCCCCCCCCCCCCAGGAATGCAAGCACACACATCAATGACATCGCGCAGTATCAGGCTGCGTGTTTGCATGAGCACGTACTGCTGGCCTCTGTAATTGATTTGCTGCTACTGTTCCTTTTCCATTTCACCACAATAACCCACAGCAACGCGTAGCTGGGCCCCGCTAGTTTAATAATAAAAGTGGGCTTTTAGTTTATGCTAAACTATTTTTCCTTCTAACTTTTTTTTCAAAACCCTGAAATTGCTTTCTCTAAAACTTTTCTATTCGCTATGTTGTGAATAACCTCTTGAATGATAGCAATTCACTTAAGTGCACTTACGGCTAAGAACCCCAGGTTGGTGACATGGCACCCGATTGATATGAATGTGTCATAAGGTATGAGTCATAGCTGACTTGGGAACTGTGTACAAGACTTCTGCTTTTCTCCGGAAGGGTTTGTGGCAAACCTACCGTAATGTTGAAGTTTTAGAATACCTAGCTGACAGTTTCAAATTCACAGACACCGTTGTTGAATTTATCTATAGTAAAAGCTTTTAACCCTCTTTTAAACTACATATATATTAAAAAGTATACAAAGAAAAAAGACGGAAGGCTGTCTTTTTTGTGCCACTGAACCTGTTCTGCTTAGGCGTCTAATAATCTTGCTTTGAGACTAAAGACTATTTCCCAGGGCATCTAATAGTCTTGCTTTGAGGCAATGGTTAGTAGCGTGTTAGCAAACTTTGTGCTTCTGAAGAGAGATTTGCTCTTCAGCGGAACTGTTTTTGCTTATAATATACATGCTTCTTTTGGGTTTCCTGCTGAGGTTTCTGGCCAGACTTTAAAAAAAGTTTTTCTAGCTCTTCAAATTATGCTAGAATAACCTAAAGAAGATCACACGAGACTTAAAGTAAATAGTATAAATCTATTCTGGTGCAATCCTGGTCAGTAGGTCCTTTCGAACATTATCTCTAGGCTATTGCTTTATTTTATAAGCATCCAATGGTTGGTGCTAACCTTAACAGGTTTCCCCCCCAGTGTATCTATATGAGAATAGCTGGTCTGTAACATCTTAGACCAGGGGTAGGCAATTATTTTTTCCATGGGGCCGCATAAGAAACAGAAAATATTGTGGAGGGCCGGGCCCAAAGGCAGGGGGGCGAGGCGCTTTTGAAAGCCCCTCAGAAGCCGGCAGCCAACGCAACCGGCTTCTGCGGGGCTTTCAAAGACGCCTCGCTCCCCAGCACAGCAGGGGGGCCAGTCAGGGTCATCTGGCAGGCCGGATGTGGCCCGCAGGCCGTATAATGCCCAGGTCTGTCTTAGACACTTCCTCGCCACCCCCAATGCTTTTAGCTGGTAGTGTTGGCCAGCTGACTTGACATTTTAGCATGTGTTTCAGTAAAACAACTAACAATTCAACATTTTTTTTTAAAAAAAAACTCTCAGGTGAATAAGAACTACCATTTACATGACCTGTTACTTTTTTTCTGTTAAAATGCTGTAGAATGGCTTTATTGCAGCCTGTTTCCATTCTTGGTCCTCATGACTTCCTCATGACTCCATCCCCAAAGCTCAAGGAATTTCACAACCTGGAGCTGGGACCCCTGAGGGAGGCTGATCTCTGTCTTTAGGAGATCTGTTGCGATTCTTGAAAGAGTTGCCGCCACCATTTCTGCTGGTGGGAGTCTAGGAGGGTGAAGGGGGGGGGGCAGAGAGAGAAAAAGGGACAGGTATGGAGGAGAAAGGAAGAAAAGAGGTGACAGGACAGAGAATGAATGAAAGGCAGAAGTGCAGGAGTAGGGAGGAAGCAAAGGGGGGGAATGGGATAACTGCTCTTGCAAGTGCCTTGGGGGTCCCTACGTTAAAAAAAATTAAGTGGGTGACTTATTCTGATGAAACCAGAAAGGGTAATAGATTAGGAGTTTGTTTACTTGTTTAAATATTGCTTTGGCAGGTGAAGATTTGTAACCGGTGCTGGCGTTATTCCCTACATTCACTATGTCCAGGAGGAAACCAGAAAACAGAGGCCCTCCGGGCTTGTTGCCTGCATCTCTTCATACGCAGATAAAGATGGATAACTTCCACCATTTCTATGAAGTTGAGCCCAAAGAGCTGGGACGGTAAGAGCGCTCTACTTGTTTCTGCACATTTTAATTTCGATCTGAAGTGATCCCTGTTTTAGGCCTGCATCTATAGCCGTGGTGGCGAACCTTTGGGACTCCAGATGTTATGGACTACAATTCCTATCAGCCCCTGCCAGCATGGCCAATTGGCCTTGTTGGCAGGGGCTGATGGGAATTGTAGTCCATAACATCTGGAGTCCCAAAGGTTCGCCACCACTGATCTATAGTATGTTAAAACCACATTTCAATGGAATGACTTAGACTGCTGAATAACAGAAAGATGTTCACCCCAGGAGACCAGAGTCCAGGGTAATAGTGCTGGAGTCCATTGTTCAGCTGTGGATGCACTTCTGCTTTGCCAGGCATGTTGAGCAGCTGCCAGAAAAGCCACTTCCTGCCTCTCACTCTTTCTCAGGGCCTTGTGTTCGGGTTCAGGTGCTCGGGAGCAACAGTCCAGGTGCTCGGGAGCAACAGTCCAGGTGCTCGGGAGCAACAGTCCAGGTGCTTGGGAGCAACAGCCGCAGAAGGCCATTGCTTTCACGTCCTGCATGTGAGCTCCCAAAGGCACCTGGTGGGCCACTGCAAGTAGCAGAGAGCTAGACTAGATGGACTCTGGTCTGATCCAGCTGGCTTGTTCTTATGTTCTTATGTGTTCATTCGGCACTGTTTCTTTAAGAAGAGGCTGGGGGAGGAGCTTGCCTCTGGGCACTTCAAGGTAAGCTGGGGAAAATGTTCTGGTCTTCAGGATTGCTTCTGTCATATGCTCCTGTCTGGGTTTATAACCAGAGGACTGCAACCATGATTATCTGGTGGCCAGAATTAGCAAACCCTACTGGTGCCTCCCTAATCCTGGTTGCCCAGCATCAAGCGTATTAAAGAAGAGACAGGATTTCTCTTCAGTATGTGTTACTTAGGGGAAAGGGCTTGCTTGTCTCCCAAATTCTGCAGTGTGTCCATAGAACAGAGGAGGAGAAGACTGTATCGCTGCCGCCAGGAATTTAATTCCACGCGTCTTTTTATTTCCTCCCAAAGCAGTGTCTCTAAGCGCTAAAGCCATTTGGAAGGGCTACGTGGCCCTGAAGAAATTACTCGTGTAGGATTCCAAGTTCAATTTAACAGCTTGAAATTTTATTTATAGCTGTTCTTTAGCTTAAAGGTTTCATAAATAGTAAAATAGTAAAATAAATAAATAAAATAGTCTGAGGCCACAACTTCTGCTGAGGTGATTTCCACTTCCCATCGGAGCAAGCTTGTTTTTCTGCTGGTCCAGAGACCTGGAGTAATGGGTTCAAGGTGAAGGAAAACAGATTCCACCTAAAAACTTCCTGACATTTGGGTTGTTTGATAGTGGAATGCACTACCCCGGAGTGTGGTGGAGTCTCCTTCTTTGGAGGTTTTTAAACAGAGGCTGGATGGTCATCTGTCAGGAGTGCTTTGATTATGTGTTCCTGCATTGCAGGGGGTTGGACTTGATGGCCCTTGGGGTCTCTTCCCACTCTATGATTCTATGATCAGTCCACCCTCTCTCTCCTTTACATCTCTGAGATCCTGTTAGGGTTTGACTCCATTTCTAGTTCCTCAGTGTTTCTCCCTATGTTCAGTTCTATGCTTTCCAGTGGTGGCGTAGTGTTTTCAAGGCAGAAATTGTGAGAGAGCTGTGACTGCGTCACCCAGCAGGCTTCATGTGGAGGAGCAGGGAAACAAATCCAGTTCACCAGATGAGAGTCTGCCACTGTTAACCACTTCACCATGCTGGCTCTCATTGAATCTGTTCGGGTGAATGAAAGATTGGTTGTGAGATTCCAAAGTGTATAGAATTGCCTTTGATCCTCTCACCAGTCAGACACCATCCTTTTACACTGTGCTTATGAAGCCTCTAGAAACAACTCACTGAGCAGATGAGATGCCATCTTCAATTGAAGATCATTATCAAATATTCTGAATTTAAATGCCTCCTGTCAATTCTAATTTGCATATTGAATATGTGGTGGGCTTCTACTTAGTAACTTTATTGCTAGCTTGAGGTACCGTTTCCCTGAAAATAAGACATCCCCGGAGAATAAGACGTAGTAGAGGTTTTGCTGGAGTGCTACATATAAAGCATCCCCCGAAAGTAAGATGTAGCAAAGTTTTTGTTTGGAAGCATGCCCATCGAACAGAACACCAGAGCATGCAGCTGTGGAGCCGAAAAATAAGACATCCCCTGAAAAGAAGACATAGCGCATCTTTGGGAGCAAAAATTAATATAAGACACTGTTTTATTTTCGGGAAAACACGGTATGTGATGTAACTGTTGGACTTATCTGTCTCTCTATTTTACAGTGTATGCACTGCCATTCCAGTGGCTCAAGGTACCTTAAGATGTGTAATGCTTACATTACTTACTGCAATGTAATGCTTACAGTACAATGCTTACAGTACAAAATCAACTTCAAACAACTTTTGCATTCTACTTGGTTGTAAGTAGCATTGGAGGTTGTAAGTGGCGTAGGAGGTTAAGAGCTCGTGTATCTAATACTGTGTTTGATTCCCAACTCTGCCGCCTAAGCTGTGGAGGCTTATCTGGGAAATTCAGATTAACCTGTACACTCCCACACACGCCAACTGGGTGACCTTGGGCTAGTCACAGCTTCTTGGAGCTCTCCCAGCCCCACCTACCTCCCAGGGTGTTTGTTGTGAGGGGGGATGGGCAAGGAGATTGTAAGCCCCTTTGAGTCTCCTGCAGGAGAGAAAGGGGGGATATAAATCCAAACTCCTCTTCTTCTTCTTCTTCTTCTTCTGGCTTCCATTCCTGCCACTTTTTTGTACGATAAAAGAACTTCCACATGGTTCCACTGCCACCACGTTAAAGCTTGCGTGTAATAAAATAAATTGGTCCGATTCAGATGTAGCAGGAGCTGACTATTGTTTCCTGTTGTTTATTTGTCTGGGTCTTTGTCACATGCCAAAGTGGGACGTGCTAAGGGGAGCATCATATCAGAAGATATAAAGGAGAAGAAAGTATTGATGATGCTCATAGAGGAGCAGCATCTTTGAGACACCAGATTCTGTGGTCACTTTGATACCAAATGAGTACTTGTTGTTGAGGATACCGGAAGAAAGATATCACCAATCTATATTTGTTCTGAGGATACTGAAATAATCCCTCTTTTCTTTTAGATGCTAATTCTTCAGGAATATTCAGACTGTATATTACAAAATTTGTCTCACTCACTGTGATCAATACAATTGAATTGGTAGGAAAATCGCTGGAAACTACCGGAAAAAATTGCTACTAGGTTTCTTAAGGTCAACTTCTTGTTTCCTTTTCCTTTGCATAATCCGTTTGCTGACTTCTGAATGAGGTATCCTTTTTTTTCTCATTACAGTTCAGTATTTTGCTTGAAACGTTCTTCCCCTAACTGCTATATGGAATTTTTAAAAATACATTTTTTCTTTAAAAGGAAGCCAGTGTGAACCTGCCATTTTAAAAAAGAATTCGGTGTCATTATAATTGTGCAGAGGTTAGTTCAGAGGCAGGCAGTGGCAAACCACTTCTGAATGCTCAGCGAAAGAAAGGCAGAAAAAGAAAGAAAGAAAGAAGTTAGTGAAGTATAACAGGCTCTTTGAAAATAGATTGGAAGCATCTTCAAAAGCTAAATGCTCATGTGTTTCCTGTGTCAGTAAATTTGTTGAGGTTCTTTAACTTCTTGTTTTGCAGAGAAGGGAATTCCATTAGTGCAAGCTGTCTTAAAAGAATTCCTACTTGATTTTAAAATTTACGGTGGCATTGTTGAATAGTACTCTTTGTGATCATTGGATTTCAGCTAGGTTTAAAGTTCTTTCTCGGCTTAACGTAGTTCCCAAAAGTAATCCAGGACTTTTTTTTATCTCCGAAAATTTTTAATAGCCGGGTGTTAGAGAAATATTTTTCTCATATATGTTTCCCCGAAAATAAGACATCCCCGGAGAATCAGACATAGTAGAGGTTTTGCTGGAGGGCTAAATATAAAGCATCCCCCGACAGTAAGACGTAGCAAAGTATTTGTTTGGAAGCATGCCCGTCGAACAGAACACCAGAGCATGCAGCTGTGGAGCGGAAAAATAAGACATCCCCTGAAAAGAAGACATAGCGCATCTTTGGGAGCAAAAATTAATATAAGACACTGTCTTATTTTCGGAGAAACACGGTATGTGATGCAACTGTTGGACTTGCCTGTCTCTCTATTTTACAGTGTATGCACTGCCATTCCAGTGGCTCAAGGTAGCTTAAGATGTGTAATGCTTACATTACTTACTGCAATGTAATGCTTACAGTACAATGCTTACAGTACAAAATCAACTTCAAACAACTTTTGCATTCTACTTGGTTGTAAGTAGCATTGGAGGTTGTAAGTGGCGTAGGAGGTTAAGAGCTCGTGTATCTAAAATGCATGTTGGCCCTCTAGGATAGAAGACAGCCACAAGACTGATCTTTTTAGGGTGTAAGAGGGAAATGTATTCTCCGAGGCAGTTAACAAACACATAAAACCCAGGAGGGGTGGAGCCTGGAGGGTGACCCTTTTTAAGCCTGCACAGTTGCAATTTTTCACTTCAGTATCTTTAAGGGCCTTAAAGATTCTTCTTCTACCCTTCATTGCTGTTCAGTCCTGTAAACATCAGTACTGAAATACAAATCCTGGGTTTTATGTGTTTGTTAACTGCCTCAGAGAATACATTTCCCTCTTACACCCTAAAAAGATCAGTCTTGTGGCTGTCTTCTATCCTAGAGGGCCAACATGCATTTTAGTTTCTACAGTTTCTACAGATCCCAGGTGGTAAGAAGGCAGCCATGACCAGCAGGGCCCAGGCTAGACTGACCTCGTGAGATGTTGGTTGCTGAGCACAATTGGTCTTGGTTAGTATTTGGAAGGGAGACCGCCAAGGAAGCTCAGGATTGCTACACAGAGTAGGCAGTAGCAACCCACCTCTGAATTTTCAGTCTCTCGGTTTAACTTATTTATTTACTTCATTTGTGTCCTCCCTTTCTCCCCATAGGGACTCAAAGCCACTTTTTTCTTAACACCCCCCCTTTTTTTAATCACCACCTTCTGAGGTAGGCTAATGAGTTGGAGTGTGGCTGGGCGAGCCAGAGTCAAGGCGGGCAGCATGTGAGGCATGGTCAACCAGTTTGGCGTCAGGGCAGGCAGCAAGCTAGCAAAGATGTGGTCAAGGCAGTCCAGGATCAGGGCAGGCAACAGGCACAGTCATGGTCAAGGCAGTCCGAAGTCCAGGCACAGGCAGCAGATCAGGCACATGGAACTTACCAGGAAGTCCATTTGTTGGACCCAGGCAGAGCCAAGCCCAAGGCAGGGTTTGTCAGAGGGAGTCCTGGCTCAGCTCTCCTCAGATGCAGATGCCTCTCACAGAGCCTTCTGCCATGCCGTTGTTGTTGTTGTTGTTGTTGTTGTTGTAGATTTCACAGCTGCCAGACATTTAGCTGGCTGTAGGCCTTCATTACAATTCGAGCCTCACCCAGAGGCCTAGGAAGTTGTAATGTATCGGTGTAGTATTCGTGCGGATCCCAGCAGAGCTGCCTTCTGAATTTGACAGATGTTAATTTTGTCAATTCAAAGATGTTTCAAGTGCTGCCCTAGTGTTTTTGGGATGGCGCCCAGTGTGCCGATTACCACTGGGACGATCTCAGCTGGTTTGTGCCATAGACGCTGAAGCTCGGTTTTCAAATCGCGGTATCTAGTGACCTTCTCGTGTTCTTTTTCAGTGACCCTGCTGTCACCGGGGACTGCTATGTCGATGATGCTCACTTTCTTGTCCTCGATCACGGTGATGTCTGGTGTATTGTGTTTCAACACTGTCCATTTGGATTCAAAAGTCCCACAGGATCTTGACCTTCTCATTTTCCATTACTTTCTCTGTACAATATTCCCACCAGTTATTAGCTGTTCTTATGTTGTAATTCTTGTATAAATTCCAATGGATCATCTTGGCCACTGAGTTGTGTCTCTGTTTGTACTCAGTCTGGGCAATCTTTTTGATCTATAGTTTCATCAGCTTCTTTGCACAATCTTCATTTTGCATCATCTGAGGATTTTTCGATTTTGGCCTTGATTGAATTTGTTCTAGTGGCTTGCTCTTGGGCGGCTAAAATCAGGGATTCAGTTTCCTTTTTCAGAGTTCTAGTTGTTAACCACAGCCAGGTCTTTTAGGCTCATTCCGCACACGCAAAATAATGCACTTTCAAGCTGCTTTCACAACTGTTTTTGACATTCCGCACAGCTTCAAAGAGCCCTGAAAACAGCTTGAAAGTGCATTATTCTGCGTGTGCGGAATGAGCCTTAGTTATCCACCTTGTCTTTGATTTTCTCCAGAAATTGGCCGTGCAGAGCTTTGTTGTGCCAGCTTTCAGTCCTCATTTTAATCACAATTTTTCTGTATTCTTGTTTGGTTTTCTGGGTCTTCAGCAAATGTCTGTTCTTCACTTCAATCAATGCCTTTTCTTGACTTTCCTTCACATTATCGGCCAGTGCATGCTTCTCCTCTTCCACTGTTTGCTGTACTTGCAGTAAGCCTCTGCCACCAGATCTCCGAGGAAGGTATAATCTATCAGTATCACTGCGTGGGTGTAAGGCATGGTGCATTGTCATAAGCTTCTGAGTTTTTCTGTCCAATTCTTCCAACTCAGCCTGTGTCCAGTTGTTAGCCATTGATCGATTTCACCATTTTGCATGGCTTCATTGAACTGCTTGGCCATTGCCGGGTGCAAACTGGTTAGGTATTTGAGCCAGAAGCCATGCAATTGATCATGTCCTGGTGCTGTCCGTTTTTCACTTTCTTGCTTCGATTTGTTATCATATCAGTTGTTCTTTCCAGTTCTTGCATTTGTTTTTGGCCAACATCTTTCTCAAAATCGTTTATCCACTGCACCTTCCTGTTGTAATCTTTCTCGTTTTCCCACAGATCTTTCCAAAACTGAAGTGTTGCATTTTTCTCTGGTTTTTTGATTTCAACATTGATTTTTGTGTTGAGGCTTTGGTAGAAATGCCTTTGGTCTGAACGAAATTGCTGATTTTGTCTGTACTGGATGTTTCTTGCTTCATATCTTTCAATTTTTCTCACTGTGGCTGCTGTTTGTTGTGTGATGATCTCCAGTGCTTCTTCAATTGTTCCTGAAATAAAATGCAGGAATTTTGCACTTCCAGCGTTATGGACTGTTCTTCATCAGCCCCGCTGCATGGCCAATTGGCTGTGCTTGCAAGGGCTGATGGGAATTGTAGTCCATAACATCTGGAGTGCCAAAGGTTCGCCACCACTGCTCTAGTAGCCTAGTTCAGGTTCTTTCAAATTGGCCTCTTTCAGATACCATGGTCCATACCCCATCAGCCCTGCCACTTAGCCATGCTGGCAGGGGCTGATGGGAATTGTAGTCCATGAACATCTGGAGGGCCATAGTTTGAAGACCCCTGGTCTAGCCAGTACCTTCTAATTAATTCTTTCATGATCTTGCCATTCTTTAATCTTTGTTCTTTCATATTTTTCAGGTTACTGGCATCTGATCTTAGTTTTCTGATCTTCTGTTCCAGTCTAATTTTCCACTTTGGTTTTGACAGTTGATTTATCCTGGGTTTAGGTATTTCAACGCCCAGTTCTCTTGTGACCACTAGTGCCATACTGTACATGAGCTGATTAATTTCTTTGATGGATGTTGTTTCAATTGTCATCAATGCCATGTTTACATCCCTCGTTATGGTTGCCAGGTCTTTTTTGGGCACCATTTTCAATGCTGGCAGCTGTTGTCTTTCCTCATTTGATTGTCCATACTGGATGATCTTTTCCTTTAGTTCTTTTTGTCTTTCTGTCAGTCTATCATTTTTTTTCTGACATGGGGACTTTCTCTGGTGGTTGTACTATTATTTTATCCCCTGTGCTGGTGTTTTCATCTAGCAGTTCTATTATGATCTCTCCTGTTGTTTCTGGAGTATGTACTGTTCTTTCTTCTGGTGTTACAGTTAGTTTTCTTTTCACACCTTTTCTCGAATTCTCTTTCCAGCGTTCTATCTCTGTAAACACTTAATTCCGTATGATGAATCGCCTTTGATCTGCCAGTCTTTGCTCAGTGATGATCGAATCTGGGTAGCGTTGTTTCCACAATTCGTACATCCGCTTCAAGTATCCTCTTTTTTCTGGCTCTAAGTTGTAGTAACAAGCCATGATGGCACGATTTTCTTGCATACTATTATTATTATTATTATTATTATTATTATTATTATTATTATTATTATTATTATTATTATTATTATTATTATTATTACTACTACTACTACTACTACTACTACTACTACTACTACTACTACTACTACTATTACTATTACTACTACTACTATTACTACTACTACTACTACTATTACTACTACTACTACTATTACTATTACTACTGTTGTTGTTACTGTTGTTGTTGTTGTTATTTATTCAATTTATTAGACTTCCCTACCCCCTTGCAGCAATGCGAGCACTTTTTCTTTTACCCTGCAGCTGTAGCCTCTTCCTTTGCCTCCTTTGAGCAACTGGCTGTTACTTGGCTCCTCTGAGATTCCTGATGGCTCTCCCAGCTGCACAGCATCAGGCTCTGCCTTTGCTTGTAGGGAAGAGCTTGAAGCTGGCTCTGCTGCCTGCACCTCCTTGAGGTGCAGCTCTGCCTCCACTGTGTCTTCAGGCTCTGCAGCTGAGTCCTCAGTGTCCAGGGACTGGCTCATGACAGCTAATCTGAGACCATATGAATGGCTCAGGGTCACCCAGCAAGCTTCCACAGCAGTGCTGGGATTTCAACTTGGCTCTCCCAGATCCTACTGCTATACTGCAACCTCTGCACATGTTATCCCTCTAACTTAACATGAATGTGAAAAGAGGGCGTGGGAGAATGAAGTACATACTATTTTATCTTTCAGTTTTTACAATAAAAGTAATGTCCTTCAGTTTGTTTGAATAGAACAGTTAACCTTTGCTTAACATTTCTGCTTAGCTTTATTTGTTGCTGTTGAGGCATAAAATTAATGTGGGGGACAAAAACAAACAATTTTTTTGTTTACAAAACCTATCACAATAGAGATCTGGGCAGCCCCATTAAAACCCAGAGGCTGTGGGCAGTGGTGCTGATGTGGCGCCAACCTGCCACCTCTAAAAAGGCTTTTTGGCAGCTTCGGGAGCAGGGAAAAGCCCTAAAGCCTCCCCACCACTAAAAAGCCCCATAGGACTGACGGGACATCGGCCACTGAATGGCAGGCGTAAGTTAGAGGGCCGGTGTGCCGCGCTGCCACCCCTCAATCCCGAGAGGAAGCCAACTAAAGTCGGCTCTACCCCTGGGAACACCCTGGCTCGCCCCCTCCCATGCTGGTGTCCGAGTGGGATGCCAATGCACTCTGCTGCTGCCTGGACTTCTGGGCTCTGCGGCACGGGAACTGTGTGACAGGTGGCCACCAGTGCGCTTCCCCTCCACCAGGGTGAGTGTCCCAGGGTGGGCAAATGTGCCAGCACAAGGACCCACCGCTCCCTCGAGTCCTTTTGTCCATCCTCCCTTTGGATGGGATGCTCTGCCGAGGCCAATTTACTAGAGGTCCCTGGCCCCTCTATGATGCGGCTGTCCTTCACCCAGGTCAGGATCTTTAGTGCCTTGGCCCCAGCCTGGTCCCAGCACTCTGCCTCTGGCCACCCGGGCCCTGCGGGAATGCCTGGCCCCAGCACTCTGCCTCTGGCCACCCGGGCCCTGCGGGACCTTGGGCAGTTCCGTGGGGCCTGCAAAACAGAGTTGTTTCACCAGGTCTTTGGGGGAGACAGCCGCTGATGTGTGTGCCGTTCCCTATATGAAGGCAGGATGGGACTTCTCTAGGAAGTTAGGCAGGGCTTGCCATCTGAGATGTTCTAACTGTTAGGTTTGTGTTTTTAAAATTTGTATGATGTTTTATTGTTGATTGTACACTGCTCAGAGCCCTGGGGGGGGGGGACATATATAAAATTTGATATATAAATGAATAAAATAAATAAGTCAGGTAATATTCTGTTTAGACTTTATTCTATTTTCTGGGGAAACTATTTCAGTCCCTGCTACTCCAAACTGTGTCTAAATTTTTTGGTTGCACTACCTTTCCCCCTAACCGTTGGAATTGAAGGAGAGCAAAGAAAAAGACATACCGTATATACTGGCGGATAAGTTGAGTTTTTCAGCCCTTTTTTAAGGCTGAAAAATGCCCCCCTCGACTTATAATAATACGAGTCAGTGATCCTCTCATGACAATTTCATTATCATCACACTTACTTTAACAAACGCAGCAGGCTTGAGAAGAGGGCTAGCCTGTGTTCCCTTCCAGGCTGAAACGGCCTGCTGGGGACTACATTTCCCAGGAGACCCTGGGAAATGTAGTTTCCACCAAGTCCAAACGACTTCCTGGAAGGGAACAAGGCAGCAGGCCTCTTCTCAAGCCTGCTCCTTTTGTTAAAGTAATAGGGGGGCCACCGCGGGGTGGGGGGCAACTGCCTTCTCCCTGGGGCAGAGGGGGAATGGCGGCGGCGCCCTGCTCTGTGCAGGGAACTCGTCTGCCCCAGAGAAAAGACGGCTGCCTTCTCCCTGGGGCAGAGGGGGAATGGCGACGGCTCCCTGCTCTGTGCTGCTGGCTGCTGCATTTCCCTCCCTCGACTTATACACGAGTCAATAAGTTTTCCCAATTTTCTGTGGTAAAACTAGGTGCCTCGACTTATACTCGGGTCGACTTATACACGAGTATATATGGTAGCTAACATTCCCTGGGCAGGTTACAACCCTCTGGTTGCAGATTAAAGGTGTAATAACATCCTCAATTGGTGCAAACGGGTTGAAGAGCAAGGCCCGTCTAACTCATCCACCCTCCCAGATTTTGGAGCTTAAGAGAAGATCATGCAAATTGAAAAATGTGGAGATGTGATATAGCCAAAAAACGGCTATTTTTGGAGGCATTCTTTTGCTTTGGATAAAAATATCCTCTTGGCGCGCTTTGTAGGACAACCTTTTGTCATTCTTCGGGGAAGCATTTTAGAGCATAAAGGGCTTATGTGCTCTGTTCTTAAAAAAAAAAAAGTAAGTTCCTGGCATTCAAGCTGTGTCAGAGGATAGGGAGTAGCTTCATTAAATGCTTTTATGGCATGCTAAGATCCTGGGATAAAAGACCATGTAAATACAAAACCGTCTTCTGTGTAACAGGTATCTTGATTTGCACAATGTTTAGCACGGCGTTGTATGCATCTTAATCACTAGCATAGCTTTATTGCCCGTGCTTTGTGATTCATTTAAAAACCATGACGTCAGAACATTATGCCTTTGCTATTCAACACTGGACCTTCTTGACTGAAAGTTTTGAATTCAGAAATTCAGCACTTGTTTGATGTTCTAAATGGTCACCTCTTGTTTTATTGGGTGTCAGGGGTTCCAATCCTGTCTGCAAACTGGGCTGCTTAAATCCTGTATGTTTCAGTAGGATTTAAGCAGTCCGACTGCATGCTAGATGGTAGTGTTGTGTAGGGTTCTTCCTCACTTTCAAAAGGACATAACCCATGTTCTACATGCAGAATAAATGCCATAGGCTAAGTGAATTTGCAATGATTATATTTCTTTATACCTTAGGCTGCTTTAGCACAAAGGCAGCCTTTCTGTGGGAGCAAGAACTTGCACCCACGTCTCCCACCTCCTTCCCTCCCACTACCCTCCGTGACAGCCCAGAGTGCCTCCTGAAATCCTGCTACTGGAAGAAACGGGCCCCTCTAGAAGCAGGATGAGAAATATCTCAGGCTGTTGCCTGTGGAGGGAAGGTGGGAAAATCACACTCTTTGTGCCGATGTCCTTGCGAGCACAGAAGTATTCATCAGGATCCAAGTCAGAAGCTGGAAGAACGTCATGTGGCCGCTCATTTTAAAAGCACCTCTGTAAGAATGCCAAAACTGCAGCAAAACATCTTTCCAGGATAGCCTTGCTGTGTATTCAGACTGGGGCTGTGATGGAGCGAACTGAAGATAAGATATAGGAAAAGAGTCGAAGCAAAAAAGAGGATAATTCTACTAATGGCAAGAGCACAAGGTGACATTCAGGGCAATGATTGGGCCAAGGCCTGTTTTTGGTTTCTAAATCTTCAGCAGTCATAAGAACATAAGAACAAGCCAGCTGGATCAGACCAGAGTCCATCTAGTCCAGCTCTCTGCTACTCGCAGTGGCCCACCAGGTACCTTTGGGAGCTCATATGCAGGATGTGAAAGCAATGGCCTTCTGCGGCTGTTGCTCCCGATCACCTGGACTGCTAAGGCATTTGCAATCTCAGATCAAAGAGGATCAAGATTGGTAGCCATAAATCGACTTCTCCTCCATAAATAGCTAAGGTTGAGAAGGCAAAGACTAGAAACTGTGCGTTCCCTCCTTACTGTGAGCCACAGCTATGACATCAGTGTTCCAATACTTGGGTTCTTGTATCTGTTTCTGATTTGAATGCATCATTAAATAACTAACATGATACTTCATAAACGCTCCTTTTATCCATGACAGAGGAAAATTTGCTGTGGTTAGAAAATGTGTTGCAAAATCCACTGGGCAGGCATTTGCGGCAAAGTTTCTGAAGAAGAGGAGAAGAGGTCAAGACTGCAGAGCAGAAATTCTACATGAGATTGCTGTGCTGGAACTAACGAGGCCAAGCGCTCGTGTCGTCAATCTCCATGAAGCCTATGAAACGACAAATGAAATCATTTTGGTGCTGGAATAGTGAGTATGCATTGCATCACCTTTGGGAAGTAACTGCTAATGTATTTGGGTTGGGTATCTATTTATTTCATCGGGAGACTAAATATAGCCAGAAGCACAATGCTGGGGAACCTGTATGCTGTATTCCTCGGTTTGGTACGATTTGGATCTTAGTTCTTTGTCCTGGCTTACCTGCAACTCTAATATCATTGATTTTTGTGTTCTTGCTTATTATAAACCTGAAGAATAAATAGCCTGGTGTAGTAGTTCAGACTGGTGCACTCTAATCTGGAGAACCAGGTTTGATTTTCCACTCCTCTTCAAGAGCAGTAGACACTAATCTGGTGATCTGGATCCCCCACCCCCACCCCCCCGTCCTACGCATAAAGCCTGCTGGTTGACCTTGGGGTAGCCACAGTTCTTCAGAACTAGACCCACCTATCTCACAAAGTGTCTGTTGTGGAGAGAGGAAGGGAAGGAGTTTTTAAGCTGCTTTGAGACTCCTTACAGGAGAGATTCCTTACAGGAGAGAAAAGCTGGGTATAAACTCAAACTCTTCTTCATACTCTTCTTTATACAAGTTGCAATAACAGAAGAACAGGAGTTTGGATTTATACCCCACCTTTCTGTCCTGTAAGGAGGCTCAAGGTGGCTTACAAGCTCCTTTCCCTTCCTCTCCCCACAACAGTCACCTTGTGAGGTAGGTGGGGCTGAGAGAGTTCGGAAGAACTGTGACTAGCCCAAGGTCACCCAGCAGGAATGTAGGAGTGTGGAAACACATTTGGTTCACCAGATAAGCCTCTCTACCACTCAGGTGGAGGAGTGGGGAATCAAATCTGGTTCTTCAGATTAGAATCCACGTGCTGCTCCAGGAGCAGCAGTGGCTTAGGAGGTTAAGAGCTTGTGTATCTAATCTGGAGGAACTGGGTTTGATTCCCAGCTCTGCCACCTGAGCTGTGGAGGCTTATCTGGGGAATTCAAATTAGCCTATACACTCCCACACACGCCAGCTGGGTGACCTTGGGCTAGTCACAGCTTCTCGGAGCTCTCTCAGCCCCACCTACCTCACAGGATGTTTGTTGTGAGGGGGGGAAGGGAAAGGAGATTGTAAGCCTCTTTGAGTCTCCTGCAGGAGAGAAAGGGGGGATATAAATCCAAACTCCTCCTCCTCTTCTTCTTCTGCTTCTTCTGCTTCTTTTTCTTCTTCTTCTCCTCCTCCTCCTCCTCCTCCTCCTCCTCCTCTTAACCACTACACCACTTCTGAATCTCAGTGTTCAGTCTCATAAAAATTATAGTGAAAAGGCATTATAAGAATTATAAGAATTGTGAGTTAAAGCACTTTATCTGTCTCCTAACTGAAAATCATCATTTGTCTAACTTGTCTTTCAAGCGCTGCAGAAAAACAGAGGTGGCAAATGTAGCTATTAAAAGCAATTAAGAGAAGTCTTAGGCTCAGTTATTTCTGTGCTGTTCAGAGGCACAGGCCTACACCTGTTGCTTCAGTGGTATTTGCCAGCTATACTTCCCTTTAGCCGTCATGACTCATTGCCAGTTACCATTTCCTCCTTTTAAAGCCATTTAAGCTGGCGGCCTTCACTGCGTCCTGTGGGAGCGAGTTCCACAAATTCTGCATTGTGTGAAGAAGTGCATTTGACTCTCCTGACGCTTTCAAAAATGATTTGGAGGTTCACCCACTTTGCTACTATTCAGTACATGTCCCTTCCGCTCTATTCTGGGTGAAGTCCTGCCCTTCCAAACAGCCTTGTGCTGTTCTTTGTGGCTGGAAGTACAGGCTTCAAGGAGGGAAAGCACAGTTACCCTCATCTCTTAGAGGCATGCCGGCTAGTTTCTTTGTACAGCTGCCATACAGATTTGATAAACTCCCCCAACTACCTCCAAATAAGTATAAGTCCTATTCTCGTGCAGGAGACCCTTTGGCAGACCTAGAGGATGGACTACAATTCCCATCAGCCCCTGCCAGCATGGTCAATTGGCCGTGCTGGCAGGGGCTGATGGGAATTGTAGTCCATAACATCTGGAGTGCCAAAGGTTTGCCACCACTGTCCTATTCATTTGTTTGGCCATATTTTGTCACTGCTTTCCTTCCTTGTCACTGCTTTCCTTCCTAAGGAGCAGCAGTGGCGTAGGAGGTTAAGAGCTTGTGTATCTAATCTGGAGGAACTGGGTTTGATTCCCAGCTCTGCCACCTGAGCTGTGGAGGCTTATCTGGGGAATTCAGATTAGCCTGTACACTCCCACACACGCCAGCTGGGTGACCTTGGGCTAGTCACAGCTTCTCGGAGCTCTCTCAACCCCACCCACCTGCCAGGGTGTTTGTTGTGAGGGGGGAAGGGCAAGGAGATTGTAAGCCCCTTTGAGTCTCCTGCAGGAGAGAAAGGGGGGATATAAATCCAAACAAAGTCAGCAGCCACTTCCCATTCACCCCCACCCCCGTGCTTCCCTTCACCCTGAGAGGGGAAGGTGGGGGGTGGCAAGCAGGGGAACTGGGAGGGGAAGGTGGGGGAAGGATGGCAGGGGTACCGTGAGATATGAAGCGTGAGGTCAAGGGTACTGTGACGTCGAAAAGGTTGAAAAACGCTGCGCTGAAGTGTGATCTCCCTCTCGGCCACTCTTAATGAGTTATCATTAACTTTGTGTCGCATTTCCCCCATGAGAAATGCCTTGCCGCTTTTGTTCGCTCTTACCCGAAACTTCCTAGCTTATCTATATGTGCTGTGGCACGCACGCCTGCATACGCTCTCTGTCCTGCATTGAGCACAGCACCAAAAGTGAGCTATGATTCAGTCGGCTTCCAGGAAGCGCCGCAGGCCACTTCCTTCACAGGGCTTCACAAGAATAAGCGAGAGATCTGTTTCCTTTCTTCCATTTGGCCCAGGTCTCTCACTGCTGGAGCCCAACATGAGCTGGCTCGCTAGTTAATTCTAGGCATAAGAGGAAGGTGACTTTGCACCAGGGGCCTAACAAGGCAAACTGTAGCCCTGGGCAAAACCTGAGTTGGATGCCCCCCCCCCCCCCCGGCCCCATGGGCAGCCACTCTACTACTTCACCAATTTTTTTTGCACCAGGATGGTACCTGCAGTGGGTGCTTAGACATAGTAGCACCTACTGAAATACGAGATTGTCCTTATGTTGCTCTCAGTTTAGGAGGCTTGTCTGGGCCAAAGTTATGGACTCTCAAAACTGTAGCCCCCATCTCCTATTAACTCCCATTGGAAACAATGGGGATGGGGCACCCCCTTTGGGAGTCCATAACTTTGGACCCCCTGAACCAAACCTCACCAAACTTTGGGGATAGCATAAGGACAGTCTCCTGATGCTACGCTGAAATTCTGGTGCTGCTATCCTAAAAACTGCGCCCCCTGCAGGTCAAAAATGGAAAACCACTATAAATACCCAAAAACAAACCCTGCATTTTGATGCCCAATGGGCATTTCGCCCCTGCTTTGCTCTGTCGCTATTGTAGTAGGATGGAGGAGCTGAAGACCCACCCCGATGTGAACTGACAGAAGCTTAATATGTTCAGAATGCTCTCTGTGTGCGTACACTTTTCAACAAAGAGAACTAAGTAGAATTGTAACATCGTCCGCTATGTGCTGACTGTTTTTATTTTCTGGATCAGCCCGCTTTGGGTCCTAGGGGCCTAAGATGGGTGACGTGACTTAATTCTTTATGTTGAAAAGGGTGTAGGGCCCTGTGGGACCTGATGCAATCCTGAAGAGCAGAGCTGTGCCACCAGGGCTGACAGACTCAACGGCTGATCATCCAAGAGCCTCCCCCTTTCCCACCCTTTCCTGGAACCCTCATCTTCTTCCTCCTTACGACAGTATGGACAATTGCATTTTAAAGTACGAGAGTTTTTTTAGTCACCATCTAGATCAGTGATGGCGAACCTTTTTGAGACCAGGGTCTAAAATTGCAAACTCTAAAACCCTTAATTTCTATTTATCGCGAAAGTGCCAACCCGCATTTAACTGAATGCCAAGGTTTTGAAGCTTGTAAAACCAGTTGGCTCCCCTCTTCCTTCTGCTCCCACCCTCGGGGCCGTAGCAGGACCATCCTGTTTTAGCCGCCTCCAGAAAGTCCTGCAAGCACTGCCTGTGCCTCTCTAGCACTTCGCCTCCTGGGCCACCCCTCGGGCAGCAGCCACCAGAGCACAGGCACCAGGCCCACAGGCCAGCCCTCTGTCACCTCAGCGCCGCGACGCCATGCTCAGTGGCCCAGGCCAGCCTAGGATGTGTGTGGGTGGGTGATTTTCCCGCCTTCACATGACCTAACTCTGTGTGAACGCCCTCACAGAGAGGGCTCGAAAGTGCTGCCACCCCTCTGGCACCTCGCCACAGGGTTCAGCCACCACTGATCTAGAACTATTTTATAATCAGGGCAGATGGTCGGTTTTAGCATATTTAATTTTGTCGTGCCCTGGAAGCTGCCAAAGGGCAGCCGACAAATGGAGTAAAATTAAATAAATAAATGCACAGCTTGGACTCCGTTGCTTGTGACTATTTATCTATTCATTATGATGGCTCTTGTAGCCACAGTCATCCGGGAGGTTGTCATCCTGGGCTTCTGTGAATTGGGCCGCCCAGGCAACATTCCGTGGGTCATTTCTTTTTAAGGCTGGTGTGGCAAGGAAGAACTCCATAAACCGTAAAGAATTTCTGCATGGAGCTTATGACGACTGAGGCTGAGATTAAGCTTGGGAGAGCCACTCTTATCTCACCTCAATCTCGGGTACTTTTCCTCCTTACAACCTTGCACCAGCTGATTTCAAAGATTTATTGTACAAAGTTCAAAACAAAAGAAATAAAACATAAAATGCATTTAGAGAAATTGACCAGCTAAATGCTTCTTGTGGATCTCTTGGGACCTCCAGTCAAGAGGTGCTTCTCTTAGCTTAGCCCATGATGAGCTTGCTGAGGTGCCGTCAGGCTGTCAGAGATTTGCACATCAGCCCAATTCATGCCTTCTCCGAAGTTGGCATCCAGAAACACTTCCTCCCCCTCCTCTTTTGCCTGGAGAGTGCACAGAAAGAGTGCAGAGTAGCCAGTTTCAGAGACTCATGGGCGTACGCTGGGGGTTTGTGGAAGGTGCTCTGGAGGTACACAAATAAAGGTACACAAACAAACAAACAAACAAACACACACACAGAGTTTCTGAATTTCTTTCCAACTGCAGTTGTTTGTGCTTTGGAGGGATGTGTGACCACATGCACTCTATCTGAAAAAGATGCTTTCCAAGAAGTCAGTGACGGCGAACCTTTCGAGGACTGGAGTGCCTGTGATTGCAAACTCCAGAACTCCACTTATTTATCGCAGTTAAGCGCCTAACATGGCAATTTAACTCTGAATACTGAGGTCTTAGTTTAGAAAAACGGTTGGCTCCAGGTATGCAAGCATTCTCGGGAGTAAGCTTTGGTGGTAGTCGGTGGCTTTTGCTTTGAAGCAAACTGCAACTCTTTCCAACAGGTGAATCATTATGACCCTAAGAGAGTTTTACTCCCTAGAAGCATTCTAATTGCCAGCAAACTGCTTACTCCCCAGGTAAAGGATCACACTTTAGTTCTTTTTTTTACATGAAAAAATTCGGTGGGGCTTTAACAGCTTTTAACAGGGCTTTTCACTTGCTACACTGCTTCCCAAAAACTTAATGCTAATAATCAAGCTTCCAGCTGCCCAGGCCAGCCTAGATGTAAATGGGGAGGGGAGGGGCTAATTCTGTTTGCTCGTGCCCACAGAGAGGGCTCTGAGTGCCACCTGTGGCACCCGTGCCTTAGGTTCGCCATCCCTACAATAAGTAATTCCAGGATCAGGTTTTGCTCCAGGCAAGCTTGATCCCACACAGAGTGACAGAAACGAGGCAACCTGTGTGGTTCATTTACTACTACTACAATATGATCAAGCTCCATGCAAGGGGGAATAAGAATATTACTTCCATTATCAGGAATCTGGTATCAATGTCAACAGAAATATCAGCCAAATCATCCCTGTGCAGGTACACTTCAATGATCCCACATCCTGTTTCTGGCGAAGGGGCACAGAGCACCTTCCACAAACCCCCAGCGTATGCCCGTGAGTCTCTGAAACTGGCTACTCTGCACTCTTTCTGTGCTTTGGCTGGAGAGTTTAAACTGGGCTTGCACCAGTCAAAAGGGGAGACCCCAACCCAGATGTACAAAATGTCACCAGATTACAGCTCTGTCACAGTTTATTTGTGTGTGTGTGTGTGTGTGTGTGTGTGAGAGAGAGAGAGAGAGAGAGAGAGAGAGTCCTTTGCCACAATGGAAGAAAGCAAACTTCACAGCAATCAATGGTGTCACTGCCATGTCTGTAGTTGTGGCATAGTCTTGGTTTTGTTTCTACAAGTATGTATTAAATATAACAAGCATGACTGCTTCAGGGAAGGTATGTGCCTGGACTGCCAAAATCACAATGTATTCCAGAAAATACAAGGGCTGCATTTTTATCATTTCCTGAAAAGTTGTGGTAAGTGAACAGTTCATAGCAGTCAAAATACCCTTTTTTAAAAAAACAAGGTATGTAGCTGAAAGATGGCTCACGGCAAAATGTCTTCAGTCACTTGTAGAGAACTTGATGAGCAGTTTCTGGAAATATTTCCTTCAGTGGAGTATCTTAATGTTGCTTATTGCTGCAGTTGGTTTCAAAGATTGTGGTTCCTTTACAGCCTTAGTAACATGCTATACTCAGTTATTTCTTTGTTTTCTGGTATCTGTTTGAGTTCTGGAAAGACTCGTTGAATGACCTCCCTGGATGCAAAGTTTCCATGTAGATTTGCATCTGTCCCTTATTTTTCATTACCTTTTTAAAAAAACTGTTGCGTTTCCCCCCCATGGAGGGATAGAAAAATCTTCTTTTTAACCCTTGCCTCCATCTCTGTCATTCATCAAAAATAATGACCTGTCAGTCATGGGCAGCAAACCTGTTTACTTCCAAGTTAGAATTAACCTCTGAAACGACGCCTCCCTGTTCTGAAAAAACAACAGCGTTTAAACTCTTTTTATTTAATGTTTCAGTGCCGCCGGAGGAGAAATTTTTAACTTGTGCCTTCCTGACCTAGAAGAAACCATAGAGGAAGCAGATGTATGTCGTAGGTTTATACCGCAGATTCCCTCAAGGTGTTTCTGCTAAGCACCTGCACTCCAGAACAACATTAAAAACCTTGACTTAAAGGTAATATTTTGTGTGAATGTTTAAATATAATACTGATATTGTATTGGTGCTCCTTTGGTTTGCCACCCTCCCTACCTGGCCCTTCTTCCATTTTGATCCCTGGGGCCTTTTTTTCTGCAGGACTTTCACTTTAGCAATAGGAGAAATGATATTTAGTTCAGTGTCTGAATCTGCAATGCAAAACAAAAAGTCATGCAAATGATTTCCCTCCAATTCATGATCCAGCAGTGTGGCATGAGAATACAGAAGTTAGTTGGACAAAATCTATCTATATATATAAAAATCTATCAGTTCGTTTTTCTGCTGACAGGTAATCTCCCAAACTCCTGGACCGTTGTTTCGGAAATTTCACACAATGTCGTGATTCGGGCTGTGGCCAGGTTTCATACTGTTCCCCACACCTCCTGTTGTGTATACATGCTCGCCAACTGAGCTAGCATATTGTGTACATGCCACACTCCGCTTATACAGTTGGAACCACAAAGTTCTTGTTCCGAACAGCTTGCATCTGCTGGCTGTCAAAGCAACATCCTCTTGGTACAAGGGAACCAAATCCATGCCTCTCCTTGAAAACCACTTCTTTATGGAGTGAGGGTGACGGATGCCGGCCATCTGCACATGGCCCACCTAATTCTAGCGTGGGAGGGAAGAGGAAGGTGAGGGAGGGTCCGGGGTTTGCTGGACCAAACGCTCTGAAATTTGAACACACAACGTAGCTTCGTATGCGCCTCCCAGCTTGCATTTTACTAGATAATTCCCACCTGCAAGGAAGGGAGTGAAGTGGCTGCGGATCAGCCCACCTGGACATGGCTCCACCTGCACCCTAGCAGAGGAAGGGGAACGTTAGGGAGGGACTGGCTGGGTTGCCACATGCAAGGAATCTGGAGGGAGGAGGCCCCTTGCCCCTCCCTCCTTGCAATCATTGTGCAATGACACATTCTCAACCATTCGGCTCCCCTTCCTCTTCTTTTTCTCCACTTCACCAGACTCAGCCACAGCAACGCGTGGCCAGGCCTGCTAGTTCTCTATATTTTTATTTGTATACTTCATTTATACCCCACCTTTTCCCCTGTTGTAGGACCCTAAAAGTATCTTGACATCACTCGACTATCCTTACCTTGTAGAGGCAGATTGGGTCTTCCGGCTCATACAGGTGACTCACCAAGGTTACCCAGCAAACTTCTTTGGCAGCATGGAGATTTGAACCTGGGTCTCCCAGATCCTAGTTCAACACTGTAACCAGTATATCACAGTGCCTGTCCAAACCAGCTGCAGGGGCCCACTATACTACCTACTACAGAAGAGGATATCATGGATTTTAGCCCAGCTTCCACCCACCCAATTCAAAAAGTTACATCTAATTTAAGGTCTTTTTTCTTAGGTGGCCCTATGATCATTTGCTTGGGAAGTGACCCATAGTGACCATGAAGACACAGACCTCTTGGCATGAATGTTGAAGTCATTGATGTTTTGATGGTGTGTGGTCTTTTAGTACATTACTAGTTACTTACAAGTTGAGAACTCTACAAGGACTTCTCCAGAACAACTGACTGGGATATCTCGGCCTCTGCCCAATCACAACAGAACAACTCAAGACTGGGTTTGAGTCTAGATTAGCAGCTTCCTGCTAACCTGGGTCTGAACTTCAGAAGTCTAGAGCAGGGGTAGGGAACCTTTAACACTCAAAGAGCCATTTGGACCTGTTTTCCACGGGAAAAGAAAACACTTTGAGCCGCAAATAATTTTTGACATTTAAAATAAAGATAACACTGTATATATTGGGTTTTTTTTTACCTTTTACTCCAAGCATTATCTCTGGAGTAAGCTGATGGATGTGCTGCCCACCCTGCTGCGCATACCTGCAGGCATGGCGGGCGGAAGCGATGGGGCCAGCTGCTTCAGCCTTGCCGCCCAACCGGCTGGCGAGAGCAGGAAGCCGGGCAATTGGTGCGCTTCACTCTGCCTGCCTTCCGTGGCAGGGCAGTGCAAGTAAGATGAAGCCGGGCGCTTTATCCTTGCTGGCTGCCGCTGGAGCCTACCTACTCCAACGGGCAGGGCGAGAGGGGAAGCACGCACGAGCCCTCGGCCAACTGCGGGAAAGCACCGCCTGGCCAACAGGGCGGACGCAGAGAGGGAAGTTTACCGCCCAGCCGCCGCTGGGCAATTGGTGCGCCAGTTGCCCTGCTGCCTGCAGGGTAAGGGGCAAGGATGGGGTTGGCAGCTTGGCTCGCGGGAGCCGCGAGTGCAGTGGGCAGAAGAGCCGCATGCGGCTCTCGAACCGCAGGTTCCCTACCCCTGGTCTAGAGCAAATGCCCTATAGCTGGAAGTTTTACCTCGGCCGGAATGAAATGGAATGGAGTGTCTGTTTCAACCTCTCTCTTCCCACTACGCGTGGGAAAATTCCACACCGACAATTTAATTTAATCCCAGCTCCAGGGTGCTGCAGGTTTTGTGGGACTTTGCCTCCTCACATTGTGAAGAATTCAGATAGAGAGAGTGTGTGTGAATAGGTGGATTGGTTAGGATTGGATTGAATAGTGTGTTTCTTCCGATCCTAATTAATTTCTTCAGCAGGGCAGAATTATGACTAGATCATGAACATGAAAGCAGTTCTGAGACGCACCTTCAGATTTACATTCAAATGACTATATTATTCAAAAACGATTTCCCTGGCTATCTACACTGGTAGTGGTAATGTTGTTTGAATAGGACCATGCTAGTTAAGTGGTTGGTCAATAGTTGTGATTTGTAGATATTACCCATCCTAATGTATCATCCTCTAAACATTTTTGTTTCTTCCTTGTAGCCTCAGAATATTTTGTTAAGCAGTATACGCCCACTTGGCGATATAAAAATAGTTGATTTTGGTATTTCTCGGAAGATCGGCAATTGCACTGAACTCTGTGAAATTGTTGGAACCCCTGAATATCAAGGTAGTCCTATGTCTGTACAGTTTCCTTTGAATTTTCACATGTGGGTGATTATTTCCTCAAGCAGGACTCCTTTGGCTCATGGGAGAAATCCCTTTGTTATCTTATATGTAAGGCAGGGAGCAGAACCTTCCTTCTCTTTTACAGCCACTGCCTGCTCTGGTCAGGAAAGATGGATCCCCTCACTAAGAGAAGTATGACTTTAAAGAGATTAAATGTCTACTGGCTTCCAGGATGTAAATTGGAGACTATTGCATTAAACATAGGTTACCTGCCCGTGATCATGCGCAAGGAAGCTAATGAAACAGATCAAAAGAATTGCATCAGAAGGACACAATATTTATTTTTTATTATTTTACATATATGCAGCCTTCATACCACGATGAGGAGGAGCAACATGGAGGGCTGGTCTTCTTCTCTCTCTCCTATGCCATATCGCCTCGCCTGTTGTCCCCAATTTGCTGCTGACCAGCGTCTTCCGCAGGGATCATACAGAGAGCTACCTTTGATTGTTGCGTGTGCTGAGAGATGCTCTTGCCCAAAAACCCTATGTTTCTTGCAAGCCAGTAATGTGCTCCTAGTATGCACCATTCAGAAATATGTGGGCATTAACCCTCAAGTTCATCATATAAAAAGCAGCGTTTCCAGTCATGGTGGTTGTGTCTACGTACACCCATTTTATGTGTACACTGATGCTGTGCCCCCAAGGTGGCAATCTCTGGCAGACCTGCGCACCCATACCCACTCCCTCTTATTCACTTCCTCTACAAGTGCTGACTGGCCACTTCTCAAAACGTGGGTCAGGATTTGGGTAAGCACACAAAAACTCAGAGGCAAAAATTATGAATAAAATGTATTGTCGAAGGCTTTCACGTCGAATAGATAGCGGTTCTAGTCAGAGGGCTGGCATCTTCAGATCCTCTGAAGATGCCAGCCACAGATGCAGGCCAAACGTCAGGAGAGAATGCTGCTAGAACACGGCCATACAGCCCGGAAACCACACAGCACCCCTATGAATAAAATATTTTTTAGGGTTTATTGAGTGCCGCACCTGCTCAATAAACAAAATAACAGGAAGACATAACTAAGGATTAAAATAATGACATGAAACATTGGTAGCGTAGCTTTGAAAAGCAAAAGCAAGCAAAGAGCGAGACGAAAAGTATTTCTGATAAGAACTGCCCGGCAGAGTCTAACAGCTTTGAAATGCCCAAGATAACAGGCAGGAAAACAAGGCTATTCTCAGACGAGTAGAGAGCAATAAGAAGGAAAGGAAAGTTGAGAGTGAAGAGTGCTGAAAGGCAGTTATACAAAATGACTGGTCAGGTGGCATAAACAGACCAATCATACTCTCACACTAATTAGCAAAGTCAGTTTGGTGTAAAGACATTGTTGCTACAGGTGCAAATGCTTGAAAAGGATTGTTGAAGTCCTAATTGCAAAGGAAATAATCGACAGCTGGGGTGTGACCTTTCGCTGAAGCAGCTATTAACAGGTTGGGAGACAATTAAAGTAAAAAAGACCATTTTTCCACAACCCTGATTTCAGCTTGTGTGAGGTCTGCGGAGGGCTGGCAGCGACTGCAGGGAGGAATGGCTCACAGGGCAGTTCACGCCCCCGTGTGCAGATTCTCTGGGCTCAATGACTAAGTTTAGCACTGGGAGCTCAGAGCTCCAAACATGGTTTTTCCTGAGAAATGTTACGTGTGTGGCCCCCGTGCTGCTCTGGACTGTAGTGTTGGGGGCCTGCAACGGTAGGAAGGAGAGCTGTGGTCCTTCTCCAAATCTTTCCTGATCTGAAAGGGCCTCAGGGAGCCCCTGATGACAGTCCCTTCCTCAGTATCTGTATGTTTGCCCCAGCAGAGGAAATGGCGCAAGAAGCTGCTATTCCAGGTGGCATTTGAGGTCGGGGTGGGGAGTGCAACTAACCTTAATTGGGCCTCCAGACATGGAATTTTCAAGGGTGGGGGGGACACTGGAAGTTCACTCCGTGGCACTCCTTTCATCACAGGTATTTTAGCTTTATGATTTGCTGTGACAGAACAGTTCACTTCTCTGCTCCTCTGCATGCAGAAGCTAGACCAGGGGTAGGCAACTTTTACCACCCAAAGAGCCATTTGGACCTGTTTTCCACAGCCCCGAAGATCTACCGAGCTGGAGAGGCAGCTCCGCACAGAGCCATCTCTGGTTCGGCCCCTCCACTCACCTTTCCTTCCAACGCTGCTCTGGAGGGCTGGAGGGACACGCCTACGGTACCCTCCGACCTCCAGGCCATGATGCTGGCAGGGGATGATGGGAACTGTAGTCCATAACATCTGGAGGGCCACAAGTTTGACACCTGTGCCATATGGTATCAGTAATCTGTTAGCATAACTGTCAGGTGTATATTTAGACAATTTTGTTCCTCAAGTTTGTGAGAAAATGCTTTAATTGTGGACTTAATGGCTCTTTCTTCTCCCCTCCCTCCCCCACCCCAGCACCGGAAATCTTAAGTTACGAACCTATTACTACGGCGACTGATTTATGGTAAGCCAACTTCTTGTAAAACAAATTGAAAAAAAATTAGCTGCTCAATCTGAAGAGTTGACAGTTGTTTACAGAAATTGTTTTCCCCATGAAGCCTCAATCCCCCTTGATATTCATTTCGTATCTATGACCAGGCAGGGATACTATTAACATGACGAGGTAGAACAAAATTCTGTCAGTTGAGGTAAATACACCTGTCCTGGGGGTTCACAGAACCTGCAGGGAGACTAGTGATAAAGATTTAGAGCAGTGGCCCCCTGTTCTTGGTTACTGTGAGGTCAGTTTTATGCAAAGCAAACTAAATTCCTGAATTAATGCAGGCAGCTTCATCCGGAGGGGTTTCCCCCCCCCTCTTTTCATGAGGCAAAGTGCTCTCGGTGTCGGTCAGAGTGGACACATTCTTCCATTGAGCAATGCTTGAAGATGTCCACCTCCCTGTAGGCCAGCTTGCCAGTCTGTGCCTGTTGATGCGATGTAGAGAGTCCACAAGGGTGTCAAGGCGATTTGGTTCCCTAGAACTGTTCCCCTTCGAGTGGCCATCTGTGCATTCATGTAACACTCCTGCCTTTCCTATTCTCACAATACTAGAACCAGGGGGCATTCCTTGAAAATGCTGGGCGGAAGAATTAGGACTAATAAAAGGAAACACTTCTTCACGCAACGTGTGATTGGTGTTTGGAATATGCTGCCACAGGAGGTGGTGATGGCCACTCACCTGGATAGCTTTAAAAAGGGCTTGGACAGATTTATGGAGGAGAAGTCGATTTATGGCTACCAATTTTGATCCTCTTTGATCTGAGATTGCAAATGCCTTAACAGACCAGGTGCTCGGGAGCAACAGCCGCAGAAGGCCATTGCTTTCACCTCCTGCATGTGAGCTCCCAAAGGCACCTGGTGGGCCACTGCGAGTAGCAGAGTGCTGGACTAGATGGACTCTGGTCTGATCCAGCTGGCTTGTTCTTATGTTCTTATGTTCTTAGGTGCTTTTAACTAGCTGTGGCATACTGTCACATTTTGGAAGGAATCAAGTGTGGATGCTCCTTGTGGCTACCGTGCAGTCAGAGCAACTGATGCTCAATGTGGATCCCATCCAGCATCAATGCACAAATGACCCCTTGGAAAAACAGCAGTTGCGGATAACCAAACTTTTTGTCCTTGAGGAGGAAGACATCCCTTAGCAGCCTCTTGCATATGCCTGGCCTCAGGACGGTTCAGTCATCAAGAGAAGTGTCTTCTTAGTTACGGTTCCGACTCTGAGCAATGTGCTGTCTCAGGACACCCGTGCCCCGCAGGACTTGCGTAGTTTCTTCAGGGCATTACAAGGCTGAATTGTCTAGGTTGGCTGTTGGTATTTAATCCACAAGTTTGGGGGTTTGGTTAGCAGCATGGTGCCAACTGCGTATTTTAACAGTTGAATATTTTAATATTTTGTGTTTGCTTTTATGTTGTTTTTAACCCATATTGTTTTAACTTTGCCAGTCGCCACCAGACCGTTAAATGAGCAGCGACTAAAAATCTAGTTTTTAAAAATCAAATCAATAAGTAATCTGGCAGCACAAAAACCTCTTGGCATACATGAAATGGCGTCCTCATAGAACCATATGAAAACCCTTTAAAAAAATCCATGTCTTTTCAATGTTTAGTATGGAAAAAATTTTTAATAATTAAATTTTTATTAAATTTTGAATGATACATTTACAATCAACCATCTGTATAGTTACATTAGTATGAATACATAGTAAACAAAACAAAACAGATGTGTCATAATAAGCATGAGATCATAAAAAGCTAATAGCGTTCTCCTTGATCTATCGATTAGCCTTTATCTTGGGTGTATATCTACCCTTCATTAGTCTTTTTCCAAAAAAGTAATAATAATAATCTTTGTTTTTAATATGAGAACGGGGAGGAAACATTCTCTCTTGTTTCAGGAATGTCGGTGTAATCGCGTACATGCTGCTTACGCACGAATCTCCTTTTGCGGGAGCAGATATTCAAGAAACGTACCTCAATATTTCTCAAGTGAATGTCGATTATTCAGACGATACTTTTGCATCAGTCTCGCCGTTGGCCAAAGACTTCATTCAAAAGCTACTTGTTAAAAATCCTGAGTAAGTAGGTGGAAGACTTGAATGGGACCTTTGTGTGCTGCTGTAATGTAAACGCACAGAATAATAAGTGGGAGACTTCAATTGTATAGGAAGAGCTGTTTTACTTTGCCTCTGGGTCACTAGCTGAGTTTTGACTTTGTCTTAAATTGCCATAATTCTATTGATATTTTCTGACCACTGCATTGAGTTAACTACCTTGGTAACCTATTCAACCAGATTTGGGCCCTAAGGGCATGAAGGTCCTCGGAACATCACGGAGGGCACATTTCTCCCTTTTTCACCCCACTCCGACTTCCTTCTTCTTCTCTGATACTTTCTGTCCAGTAACTTTGTTTTCCTTTGCTACAAGGTCTGTGTGTTCTGTTTTCAGCTGCGTTTCCCCTGATTCTCATGTGGCAAGAACTAATATGCACGCGATAAGATAATATTGGGTGTGACAAGCTCTTTCTTTTTAGCGTTCAGTGTACTGTGCTTGTCGAGAACTGAGACATACTTTAAATCTCATAAATAGATTTTATATTAAAGCAGTAAAAAGGTCTAGTTTTTATTTTAAAAGCATTGCTTGTTTCTTTTTTTTGAAAGAAGGGGTGGGGGTTCTACAGCTTTACAATTCAATAAGCTTTTATTGGCATATACACGATAGTTCCAGTTAAAATATAGTTCCAGTTAAAATATAGTTCCAGTTAAAAAATACAGTTTCAGTTAAAAAGTGAATAGTAAAAAACTTTGCATTTGTCATACATTCAGTTTACAAACTTCTGACAAAAACTTTGCCACTATAAGGCAACAATGAAAATCCTGACAATTTAAAAGCATGACTACTTTATCTGATTCAGTATAATCAATCATAGGGTCTATAGCTTGGGATAGCAGGCTGGATCGGAGTTCTTGGTAGGGTTCTACAGCTTTACAATTTCTACACCTTTCGTACTGCTGTCTCTGTCCCTCTCATGATTTGGGATTCTGGAATCTTTCTGTGCACCATCCATTACAAGCCATTTTTACTATTTCCACACCCCTCTTTTCAATCTCAACCAACCGGTAGCAGAATTGAACTGTGGGATGAATGCGACAGTCTGTGGGTGCACAGGTCAGAGAACTGCCCAGTCTTCCCTGGATCCTAGGGTTGCTGAGCCTGTGGGGACTAATAGTCCCACAAGCCAGAGGCTGCCTTGAAAAAGGGGGTCAATCTCTCTCTTGTTCTACCAACACTGCCTTGCCACTCAGAGCAGTGCTCAGACCAATACGGTTCTTCGTTCACATGCAGAGGCGTATTGGGGGGAATGGATCCCAGAGACAACTCCTTCTCCGGGCGCCCCCCTACACCCAGGGGGCATGGCCCCCTGAGCCCCCCTCCCCAGTCCAGCTTTCAAAAGATTTCAAAAGCTGGATTTCAAAAGCCGACCTGCACGGAGGTCAGGGGGGCTTGGGGGTGGGACCATGCCCTTGAGCCCTCGAGCCTCTCCCCCAGCCTCCGTGCAGGTCGGCTTTTGAAAACTTTTGAAAACTGGCCTGTGGGGGCCAGGGCTTGGGGCCAGGGCTCGGGGGCGGCCCAGGTGGGCACTGTGGTTGCCTGCCGCCAAGCACCCGCCTCCCTTCAGACTGGCTTCTGGGGGGCGGGGCTTGGTGGCGTGTGGTTGGGGCGCACGCTGTTGGTCACGTGGAGGGCCATCCCCCCCAGGACCAAAAGACTTATGCCCGGCGACATGGCTGTCCCCATGTCCCTAGGGTAGTGCGCCCCTGTCCACATGGGTCCTGCAATACTGGGAACCAACTGTTGTGGGGTTAGAATGGGTAATGGGGTATTAAGGGAATGTGGGATCTACTAGTGGAAAATAGTGGATATCAACACCCCGCCCTGTATTTAGTCTGACTGTCCATGTGCCCCTGCCAGGCTGAGACTGACAGTAACTCTGCGTGGTAGAATAGAATAGAATAGAATAGAATCTTTATTGGCCAAGTGTGATTGGACACACAAGGAATTTGTCTCCGGTGCATATGCTCTCAGTGTACATAAAAGAAAATACATTTGTCAAGAATCATAAGGTACAGCACTTAATGATTGTCATATAGGTCTAGTAAGCAATCAGGAAACAATCAATAGTAATAAAAACATAAAATGTAAAATCATAAAATAAAATGAAATGTCAGCACAGGCTATAGTCATACAGTCATAATTGGGAGGAGATGGGTAATAGGAATGATGAAAAAAGTAGTGCAGTAATTATATAATAAATATATAATAAATAGTTTGACATTATCGAGGGAATTATTTGTTTAACAGAGTGATGGCATTCGGGAAAAAACTGTTCTTATGTCTAGTTGTCTTGGTGTGCAGTGCTCTGTAGCGACGTTTAGAGGGTAAGAGTTGAAACAGTTTATGTCCAGGATGCGAGGGGTCAGTAAATATTTTCACAGCCCTTTTTTTGACCCGTGCAGTATACAGGTCCTCAATGGAAGGCAGGTTAGCAGCAATTGTTTTTTCTGCAGTTCTGATTATTCTCTGAAGTCTGTGTCGATCTTGTTGGGTTGCAGAACCAAACCACACAGTTATAGAGGTGCAGATGACAGACTCAATGATTCCTCTGTAGAACTGTATCAGCAGCTCCTTGGGCAGTTTGAGCTTCCTGAGTTGGCGCAGGAAGTAGGATTGAGTAGGATTGCACGACCAGGGTTTCCCTGCAAGTGAGGCGTGTGTATTGCTGTTAAACCAGGTATCACTGCAGAGCCTGTGCTCTACCTTCCTACCCTTTAAGAACTGATGATTAAGCAGGAGGGTAAGAGCTCGTGTATCTAATCTGGAGGAACCGGGTTTGATTCCCAGCTCTGCCACCTGAGCTGTGGAGGCTTACCTGGGGAATTCAGATTAGCCTGTACACTCCCACACACGCCAGCTGGGTGACCTTGGGCTAGTCACAGCTTCTCAGAGCTCTCTCAGCCCCACCTACCTCACAGGGTGTTTGTTGTGAGGGGGGAAGGGCAAGGAGATTGTAAGCCCCTTTGGAGTCTCCTGCAGGAGAGAAAGGGGGGGATATAAATCCAAACTCTTCTTCTCTTCTTCTTCAGTGAAGTTGCCACTTTTAGGTCAACTTTGAATCCCATCCTTACCCGGGGTTAATTTCCGACAGAGTAAGGAAGGACTGCCTTTCCTTTTGTCCGCCTTGCCCCTGCTCTCCCCTCTGATGTGTCCCCAGGCGTTTGGTGATCCCCACAGCTTTTCCTTCCCACTGCCTGAGACATCCATTTTGGGGATGTGGTGAAAGAGTAGGAAAGCAAATTACAGACATGCCAATGCGATTATGTCCCATTTCCTCTGGCAAGGGAAGAGGAAAGGGTTGCTCTCTGAGCAGAAGAAACAGAGGAATGTAAGTTATAGGTGGGGCGGGGGGCTTAACCAAATCTGGGTGTTGACTAGGGTGGGCAGTCTCATTTTGAAATCAGTGCGGCTATGCCAGTTTTAAGTAACTGCTCACCCCTGGGTTCAGTGGCTCAACTGTAACTTTCAGGTCTATGCAATGTTTTCAATGTGTGCCTCTTGGATTTTGTTTGTTTTAAAGGGAGCGACTCTCGGTAGAGTCCTGTCTATCACACTCCTGGCTACAGCAAGGAAATGTCTTGCTCTACAGCCCCGAAGAACCCCCCAGTTCTCCAACCCAGGATCATATGAATAAGTGCATAGAGGAGAGAAGTAATAACAGGCTGCTCTGCAACGCATCGTGCAGCGGGCGGAAAGATAAAGAGAACATCCCAGAAGACAGCAGTACGGTCTCCAAACGATTTCGCTTTGACGATTCTTTGCAATATCCCCAAGAATTCCCGACAGACTTTGTGTGTTAACCGACGTGCTCCTGCAGGTCATTGGACTGAATTCAGGGTTGTGATCTCATCTGGTCGCACAAGGCCGTGGATCGCCATGCCTCGTGTTTCCACTAGACTGGGAAAGCACTTTCAGTGGCTCAGTCGTTCCGGCCTTTCTTGGAGCTGCCCTTGCTGGCCGTGGGTTTGGCTCCTGGAAACCGGGGTCTGGGCACCTGAAGGGCCTTGACCATGGAGTCAAACAGGTAACAGTATGTTTGCACTTCTTACCTTTTGGTCCCCAAAGTGGCTTTTGGTGTGTTTATAAATAAAGTTGGCAATCTGAGCAAAGTATTATTTCGAATGTTAACAAACAAAACCTGGTTAAGCACATCGTAACCATGTTTTAAGCCAAAGAGTGTCCTAACAATGCATAGACATATTATGTTGTATCTAAAGTTTAAAAGCTGGCCAAGGGAAAGCCTGCTGTCCTCTGTTGAAAAGTTCAGGTCTGTGGTGTACAGGGCCTGCCACCCACAGCAGAATTATACCCTTCAGAGCCCGTTGATTTTAATGGACTGAGAAGGGTGTCGCTCAGCTTCGAATGACACTGCTATATTCCTGCCATGTTTTGATGAAAAGTACTTTGAACCTATATGTTTGCTCACTGGTGCTCGAGTTCCTTGGGTGGGCTTCTTCAGCTACAGCCAAGCCCTACACATATTTTGTCAACAGGGACCCCCCTGACTCAAGGAGACTGACTCCCAAATAAGTGTCCTTAGCCGTACTGCCTTAAGCCAGTTTCATGAGAAAGGTTTGAAATAGTTCTTGCATCTAAATGTCAACGAAATGCTTCTTGTGTGCATTTGGCTGAAGAATCTTCCACTTTCCGTCCTGCACTTATTAACATTCCCAGTCCCCACCCCCCACCCCCCCAGTCGTTCTTAGTTGTACAGATTGGTTACATCCTTTGAGGTTTAAATTTGAAGACCCTCCTTTTCAACCAGCCCAGCTTTTAAATGTCATGAGAGATCTCCAACAAAAGTAAGCAACGTTGCAGTAGGGAGATGTCTTCTCTCCAGATAGTTGATCCTAAAACTACCCATCGTTCATTTTCCTGGTTTCTCTGCAGACCCACACCGATCTGTGCGTGCCCTGGCCACCAGCAGGGATGAAGGCTTTAAGGATTTCTTGCACTTTCCAAGCACTCCAATCCCCCATCTTGAGCTGGTGTTTTACCACCCAAACCGGCACATGCCTAAGTTGGTTCTACTGTACAAGGGATTGAATGGGAGGAACCCAAAGCTTGTAGTGGTGGTTCCTCTATTACAGTGGTGGTGAACCTTTGGCACTCCAGATGTTATGGACTACAATTCCCATCAGCCCCTACAATTGGCCATGCTGGCGGGCTGATGGGAATTGTAGTTCATAACATCTGGAGTGCCAAAGGTTCGCCACCATGGCTCTATTATGTCTTTGTCTTTGAAACAGAGAACTGTCAATCTGCCTTGCTAATGGAGAAGGCAGGCAACACGTTGGTACGTCTTCAGCCGCTGTCCTCTTGTAACTGACACTTGACGCCTGGGAGAATCCCTAGATCTGTGTGGGATTTGACCTTGTTTTTGGCAGCAGCTCTGACTGATAGGAGCATATATCCGGGTATCAGATCTGACAGAGAATCAAGAACCCTGAAACCTCTAACTGGGTACAGGCCCCTTTTCCTGGGTGCGCTGAGGATAATTGGGCTGTCTCAGGAGCCCGTGACACATTGTCTGCCTTTAATTGAGAAACCCTTTCATGTTGGGCTTTGGGCATAAATTGGTGACATGAATTACAGACCTTGCTATTGCTACGCATCAGGCATGGTTTGTGTTCATCCGACTGAGCCCACATTCAGACCACTTTTTTGAACCCAGTCATAAATATATTTTTGGTCAACTGAGAAGGAAAAGAATTTCCCTGAGGAGAATCGAAATATGGAGAGGACTAAGATGAGTTCTGCCTCCCCAGTGGCAAAACAAGGACTGCGGGAGTCGCCCTCCCCTCCTCGGTAGTCACATGCCGGTTTGGGTGGGAAAATGTCAGCTCTCAATCAGGGAGGGGAGGGTTTTGTGTGCTTTGGAAGGCGCCAGCAATCCTTCGCATCTTCGTTTCTGCAGCTGGCCTGCGCATGTGCAAATCCATGCATACTGGCACAGGAGATCACTTGGTGAATGTTACAAGTAAGTGGAACCCTGTTTTCCCCTTTGGCGAGTGAACCTATTTACCTTATGCAAGACACATGGTAGCACCGTTGTGTGTCTGTGTGGCTGCCTGTTCTATTCAAAAACAATGATTTTTAGGAGCAAAAATAAGTGATGGCTGTTGTTCTAAATCCTGGAACATAGTAAAAAGGCCAGTACTGAAATGGGATGCATCAACTCTTGGCCCAGTTTCATGAACCATTATAGCTCCAGGGGCATAACCATATTAGTTGGTTGCGGCAAAAATAAGCAACAGGCTGGTTAGCACCTGGTTTATTCCAGCTCAAGGTTTCATGGGCTAGAGCCGCTTCATTAGATGCATACAGTGGGTTCTCATGGCGTAGAACTTGTGATCTTAAAAAAAGTTAGCAGCAGGGTGCAGGGGTGTGGCATGTAACTGTATAAACTGGAAAAGTAATCAAGAAAAGTACAGAGCCCATTCATGAAAGCAACTGTTGGCCCTTCCTCCAGTTTGCTTAAGCCAGTTAACACCTGTAATCGTTGAGGAATCTCGGGTGTTACTAAGATATTGATTTTTTTGCTTGTTTCTTCGGTACCAGAGGGAAATAAAAATTGTGCCAAATCTCTTGCTGAACTCTTAATTCAGCAGTTTTATCCTGGAGCCTCCCTTCTGTAGAATATTTCTCAAGAATTGTCACTTGAAGTCAATATCAAGAGATTTGATGTTCTTTTTGCCCCAAGTACTGACCAAGGCTTGGGTGTCTGTAATCATTGCAAGTGTTAACTTCCTTAGTACAAGCTGAGTCACGCAGCTTTTATGACTGTTCTCTGTGCTTTCCTTGATTATGTTTGCGTTGTTTATGTTGATTGTATTTCATGGCCCTTTGAACATATTTATGGCTTTTTTCATTAGCTTCGTGTACGTATGATTTCCTAGTGAAGAATTCCAGGCATCTGAGAAAGGGTCTGTGAAATCTTGTGCTGGAATAAAATGTTGTTAGTCTTTAAGGTGTCACAAGAATCTTGTTCATTGTTGTAGAAACCGTGATGTTGTCTCAGAGTGAAGAAAGGGGTGGGATGCAAACAAGTTCACATTCAGAAATTCATGGTTGGAAGTCAGCATGGATGGTCATCTTTTCTTCTGTCAGATAAAATAAGGGAGATGGGCATCCATAAACGATAAAATTATTCAGTTTTGAAAAGGGGTTAATTTTATACCAGCACTTTATTAAACAGAATACGGTCAAACATACTGGTTTCTGTCAAGGTGTTTTTTTAAAAAAATGTTTACATTTCTTATTCCTTGCTACTCTAGTCTTAAAACTTTGATAAATTTTGAATGATCTAAACTTTGCCTTTGGTCAATACAGCTTTTCAGAATGTCTGTACAATTGTATATGCATCTCAAATTCACCTGTAGCCTGGCTGCACCGGTTGCAAAAATAAAAGCAAAAATTAAAACAAAGAGAAACAAAAACCAAGTAAAATAAAACAAACACACTGAAAGGAGCATTGGTGAGGAAATGCTTTACCCCCCTGGCCGAAGACTAGGATGGAAAACAATCACTGTTAACTCAATGCACACTTAAGCCAAACTCCAAGATAAAAGCCAGGTACTGTGGGCCTGGCAGAGGCTTTGGTGTCAGCAGTTAACCTTTGGTCTGGGCTTAGACAAACAGCAATCTATATATATATAAAGCTAACAGTGTTTTTGTTGATGACAGTATACCTCAGTAACTGCTGGGCCAATTCCTCTGAAAATTCCCAGCCACTATAGTCAGCCAGGCGAGAGTGTTTTTAGATGGTCACATACCTGAAATTTCACACCTGGCCCAGGTAAAACGCCTTTTTCCTGTCGCTCCATGGTGAAGGACATGCAGCTGCCTGTGTGTAACTGTCATCCTTAGAATGTTCGTGCTGCTTAGAATGTTCACTCAGACGGCCAGATATGAGCAGTGAAAACAGTACGTAGGCAGTAACTCGAGTGGAAGTGAAACACATACACACGAGGGAGAGGGAAGGGAGGGAGGGGGAGGCATGCAAGGGAAGAGAAGTGAGAGAGGGGAGACAGTGAGGGGTGGCCTGCAAGGGAGGGGAGGGAGGGGGCCCAGCATCTTGATATGACCCACCCACCCTAGCGGAAGGGAAGGGAAGGGAAGGAGGGGGAGGGGTGGCATGCAAGGGATGGGAGGGAGGGGCCAGGCACCCTAGATTCCCTGAATACTGTGGTTACAGTTAAGAAAACCAGGCACGCATTACTCAGAAGTAAGCTCGGTACAGCAACTGTGACATACTTTGAATGGCTGCGTCGTGCCCCTCAGAGGGTTTCCTCAGAAGCGACACCCATTGCCACCAACCAAACTTACTCCCAGGTAAAGGATCGTGACCAGCCAGCCTAGATGTGTGGGAGGGGTGCCTTTCCATTCCCCCCCCCCCCCAGGAATGCAGGCACACACATCAATGACATCGCACAGTATCAGGCTGCATGTTTGCATGAGCACGTACTGCTGGCCTCTGCAATTGATTTGCTGCTACTGTTCCTTTTCCGTTTCACCACAATAAGCCACAGCAACGCGTGGCTGGGCCCCGCTAGTCCCAAATACAATACCAGGATGTAGATAGGCCAGTAAAATACTGGTACGAACATTGCTAAAGTGGAACCTCCTGACACCTGATTCAACAGAGCCGGTTCTGGTAAGAAATTAGAATTGCTTTCACTTCTGCATGATATCCACCACTTTGCATCTACGTCAACATTCTTTCTATCAGAGGCCAGAGTGCGTGATGCCTTGACCAAGTTGTACCCATACCGTGAAATGCAGTGATAGACGTTGTCAGTGTCCTCACTGTGTATATACTTAAAATAGGGTATACGAAGGCGTTTACTTCAGCCATACTAAAATGGAAAGAAACAAAATGGTTAAATGTGTGTGTGTGTAAAAAAAAATGGTATATTCAACTTTCTGTGGAATGGACCAGTGGATAATATTAGATGCCTAGTAGTCTTAAATATTTCAACCTCCTTGGAGGAGCAACTGGACAAATAACTATAAACCCACAGCATGGCCAATTGGCAGGGGCTGATGGGAATTGTAGTCCATAACAGCTGGAGTGCCAAAGGTTCGCCACCACAGCTATAAGGTCAGTTATATTCCAGAAGCAAATGTCCCAAACAGACAGCCATGAAATGGAAACTTAAAAGGGCCAATGCTGTCCTGCTACAGCAAATGTGAATATTTTCAGGTGGATGACTGAGAACACATAGATCAGAATCTCGGATGAGATAAATAGTCCATACATGGGACATGAGAAAGACAATACAATTATATAAATAGGTAAGACCACTACTGACCTCAGTTCCTTTGTGCTGACATTTCCACAACAACGGAGTTGCATCACTGAGCGGAGGATGCTGCTGCTTTTTAATACAGAGATTAGCTAAGCAAGGTCACAAGTCCCCGATCAATTTTTACAAATGCTCTTTTTTATTTGCACGCTGATGCGATTGTAAGTCAAACTGACTGAAATTCTCTCACTCTGTGACTTGTTTTTTGTTTAACAAATCTGTTTCCCTTTTCAGACACTGCTTTTAAGATGTGGTCTAGGTAATCTCCAGCGGCAAGGTTTTGTTTTAAAGCTCTCGCCTCCCTTTGATAATGTTTGGGTTTTGTGCAGTTCCTTCTAACTCTCAGGAATTGACTGTAAGATATCAAAACTTAAAAAGGAAACGATCTGTTATATGTGTGTGTTTATATGTGTGTGTGTGTGTGTATATATATGTGTGTGTGTGTATATATATGTATATGTATATATATGTGTGTGTATATATATGTATATATATGTATATATATGTGTGTATATATATGTATGTGTGTGTATATATGTATATGTGTGTGTGTGTGTGTATATATATGTGTGAGTGTGTGTGTGTGTGTATGTATGTATGTATGTATGTGTATATGTGTGTGTGTGTGTGTATATGTATATATATGTATGTATATGTATATGATGGATGGATAGATGGATGGATGGATGGATGGATGGATGGATAGAAGGATAGATAGAAGGATAGAAGGATAGAAGGATAGATAGATAGATAGATAGATAGATAGATAGATAGATAGATAGATAGATAGATAGATAGATAGATAGATAGATAGATAGATAGATAGATAGATAGATAGATAGATAGATAGATAGATAGATAGATAGATAGATAGATAGATAGATGGAAGGATATAGATATGAATATATGTTTGTCCAACTCCAATTGCCATTTTTGTTAATCATGCCATCTAGGAATTTGATTTGATGCTCATTGAAATGTATTTCAAATTTGATGTCATTATCCTGAACGTCAAGCCAACTATGAAAACCATGTAACTGAGAACAGTCACCTTTACATATTGAAAACATCATCAATATATCTCCACCATATAGATATATGTTTTGGAAAATGATTCCTCTCTGAATGTAAACATTTCTCCTCAAAATCACCCACATACAAATTAGCAATCCCTGGTGCCATAGGAAGACCCCCAGTGAGATCAGCCAATGGTCTCCGCATATGAAAACTTTGTAACTGGGAACAGACACCTTTCCATATTGAAAACATCATCAATATGTGTCCACCATGTAGGTCGGTCGGTCGGTCGGTCGGTCGGTCGGTCGGTCGGTAGGTAGGTAGGTAGGTAGGTAGGTAGGTAGGTAGGTAGGTAGGTAGATAGATAGATAGATAGATAGATAGATAGATAGATAGGTGTATATAGATAGATTTATTTATTTATTTATTTATTACACTTCATAGACCGCTCAACCCCAAAGGGCTCTGAGCAGTGTACAGGGCCCATAAACAAGGTCGATAAAACAATAAATATAAATATAACCACGAGTTGAGGCCAGCCGCTTCATTGAGGGGCAAGAGACCACCAGCAAATTGGCCTCTGCTAAGCGCAGATGCCTACTTGGGACATATGGGGTAAGACGGTCAAGAAGATATGAGGGGCCCAGGCCGCGAAGGGCCTTAAAGGTCAATACCAACACTTTGAAGGTGAGATTCCACTGGAAGCCAGTGCAAGCGGCACAACATGGGGTGATGTGATCTCTAAAAGAGCCCCCCATTAGAAGTTGGCCCGCCACATGCTGGACCAGATTCAGTTTCCGGGTCAGCCGCAAAGGAAAGCCCGCATAGAGCGAGTTATAGTAGTCTAACCTGGAGGTGACTGTTGCATGGATCACTGTGGCCAGGTCGGTCTGGGAGAGGTAAGGGGCCAGCGGCTGGGCCTGGTGAAGGTGGAAGAAGGCTACCTGGGTAATGTGAGCCACCTGGACCTCCATGGAAAGAGAAGAATCCAGGCAGACCCCCAGGTTGCAAGCCAAAGAAGTCGGGGCCAAAGGGACCTTTTCTAGACCCGGCTGCTGAAAATCCCCCGGCCCCCCACCGTGACCCAGCCAGAGGACCTCTGTGATGGATTAAGTTTTAACCTGGTCTGCTTCAACCAACCAGCAACCACCTCCAAACAATGCTGTAGGGGCAGAGGTGCCCCCCCCCCCACTTAACAGAATGAGCCTTTGTCCATACAGCAGCCATTCGTTTTCTTGGAAGCATTTTGAATGTTTTATATTTACTGCATGTAAGGCTCTTGCAGAAAACACAGTCCATGCATTCCCTTCGGCAGCAGTCTAACCTGCAGGTGGCTTGGACCCAGAATCATAACGACGACACTTTATTGCCCTCTTTTCTGGTAAAATATAGTAACAATTCAGTTTTCTGGGGTTTGATAATGACTAATAATGCAAGGGTCTCTCTCCCTTTCTTATGACAGCTGCCAGGGCAAAGAAGAAAATGGTCATTTGCTGGAAGTCTGCAAACGTTTGACCTTAAATAGGCAGTTCTCAAATTCTGTGCTGGAGGACAGATTCCCAGAGATGTAGATTCTGTAAGCCAAATTTCCGTTCATTTCCTATGTCAATCAAACTGCCCCTTAGGTATTTTTGTGAAAAAGGCAAACTCTATGCTGGGGATCATTAAGAAAGGAATTGATAGTAAAACTGCAAGGATTGTCATGCCCTTATATAAAGCAGTGGTGCGACCGCACTTGGAGTCCTGTGTCCAGTTCTGGTCGCCGCATCTCAAAAAGGATATTGAGGAGATAGAAAAAGTGCAGAGAAGGGCAACAAGGATGATTGAGGGACCGGAGCACCTTCCCTATGAGGAGAGGCTGCAGCGTTTGGGACTCTTTAGTTTGGGACTCTTTAGTTTGGAGAGGAGACGTCTGAGGGGGGATATGATTGAAGTCTATAAAATTATGTATGGGGTAGAAAATGTTGACAGAGAGAATTTTTTCTCTCTTTCTCACAATACTAGAACCAGGGGGCATTCATTGAAAATGCTGGGGGGAAGAATTAGAACTAATAAAAGGAAACACTTCATCACGCAACGTGTGATTGGTGTTTGGAATATGCTGCCACAGGAGGTGGTGATGGCCACTCACCTGGATAGCTTTAAAAGGGGCTTGGACAGATATATGGAGGAGAAGTCGATTTATGGCTACCAATCTTGATCCTCCTTGATCTGAGATTGCAAGTGCCTTAACAAGCAGACCAGCCAGGTGCTCGGGAGCAGCAGCAAGCAAGAGAGAGCTCCATTGCTTTCGAACTCCCTGCCTTGCGTGAGGACTCCCAAAGGCACCTGGTGGGCCACTGCGAGTAGCAGAGAGCTGGACTAGATGGACTCTGGTCTGATCCAGCTGGCTTGTTCTTATGTTTTCATAGTGTGTGTGTGTGGTGGGGGGGGTTGATGCTGGCGGGAAGGGGTCTTCATTTCGGCTAATGTGGGTTCTCCAGGTTGGGTGGCTGGTAGATTTTGCTCTGAACCTTTCACCCATGTCTATGGCTGGCATCTTCAGAGCCATGTCACGGAGCTAGCCATAGACTGGGGCAATTTTTTTTTTTTAGTAAAAACTACCAGACCATGGCCACAGAGCCTGGAAAACCCACAACAGATGGTTGATTCCAGCTGTAAAAGGTCTTGGTTTTCTTAGTTCCTAATATTAGATCCTACTCTGAAATTGTAACCATACACATTATTAGTTTTTGTGGAAGAGCTCCTGTTGAACAGGAGCAAGCAGCCATGCCACACACACATGGTAGCAAATCTTATAGGGTTTGCCTCGAGACCTGGCCCCAAAGACTCCTCCCACAAAGTCCAAAATAGCCCTCGAAAGGGGCCTGCCTCCTCCCCTTGCCTGGTACTGACAGAAAGCAAGTCTTGAATGTCAGCAATACTGCTGTGGTTGCCTGGCAACGGTTGTCATGGCCATTGAGAGGACGTTTTCTCCTTAAAGTCACAGATACTGCAGGGGTGTGTGAGTGTTAATTCTACTTAAAAAAAAGATTTTCGATTTCTTTTTTCTGAAAACTTTTGACCTGTTTTCAGGTTTGTAGAAAGATTTTTTCTTATCTGTTCAGGGCTCCAGTCTCCAGACGGAAGTATTCTCAGATGAGGCCCTGTTGGGAATTTGATATACTGGCGGGAATTTAAAATATTTTTTTATTCTTTTCCATATAATCCCTAAATCTTCTCATGGAACATAGCAGGATGGGGCTGTAAGGCTAAAAATCATGAAGTCACCAATTACCTTAAAGGATTGAATCTCATCCTGATCCAAGAGACTTGGTCCCTATCCAAGCCCCAATTGGAGGGCTACACTGTATATCATAGGTGTCAAATTTGCGGCCCTCCAGATGTTATGGACTACAGTTCCCATAATCCCCTGCCAGCATCGTGCTGGTAGGGGATTATGGGAACTGAGGTCCACAACATCTGGAGGGCCGCGAATTTGACACCTGTGCTGTATATGGTCTACCAGCCCACAAACCTAATACCAGGGGGAGAAACCTAGCGGGGCTACTCTTTTTCTTGGAATCCCGCTTTGATATTAAAGTCACATCCCTACCAAGAGAAGAGACAGGTTCCCACTTTCCAGGCAGGAAACACAAGACACGGCAGGAGCAAGCAGGTCATGACACACAGCAGCCTTTTCTGCAGGTGTGGTCTCCATACTGAACATTAATTCCCTTTGGGTTGGATTCTCGGATATGCACACTTTTTCCTTCTCCCAAACTCCCCACTCAACAGGCCCAGAGAATCTCCATGGTTTCTGAAACTCTGAAGTCACAACTTTTCCTCTTCCTTTGCAGGGAAAGTGAAGGGAACCAACCTGCGTTTCGCTTTCTTTGGTTTCCTCACTCCTCCCAGCTTTCCCCACCCACACAGTTGCAATTCCTTCCCATCTCTTTGGGCACCGACTTACATACAAAGAAGTATAGAAAGGGCTTTTGCACTTTCCACTTAAATGGAGACCAAAAGTGAGTAAAAGGCTGAACCCTCCATAAACACGGGGGCCAGAGGTGGCACTCAGAGCCCTCTCTGTGGGCACACATAGAGTTCATCATGTGGGCAGAAAATCCCCCTCCACACACACACACATCTAGGCTGGCCTGGGCCGCTGGGCTCGATTATTAGCATGAAACCTAAGACCTGGTTTTGGGGAAGCAGTGTAGGCAACCCTGTTAAGCGCTGTTAAACCCCACTGATTTTCATGCAAAGAACTAAAGCATGATCCTTTACCTGGGAGTAAGCTTGGTTGCTGGCAATGGGGCTTGCTTCTGAGTAAACCCTCCTAGGGTCGTGATTCACCCGTTTGAAGAGTTGCACAGTTGCTTCAAAGCAAAGCCAACAACTACCACCAAGCTTACTCCCGAGTAACGCACGCCTCGGAGCCAACCATTTTTTTCTTAACTAAAACCTCACTATTCAGGTTAAATTGCCATGATGGCACTTTGCAATAAATAAGTGGGTTTTGGGTTGCAGTTTGGGCACTCGGTCTCAAAAAGGTTTGCCATCACTGCAATAGACCCTTGCAAACGACCTAAACATTATGGTCTAGCAAATTAACGTTTGACCAAAAATGGCATCCCAAAAGAAGATGGCAGGCAGCTTTCCCAGGTAGACGCTCAGGTAGAACAAGGAAGAAGGAATGAAAGATTGCCTCGGCTGGGGACACTTCGCAGCAGGAAACTCCTGTTTAAATAAAAAAAAACATGGGGAAAAACCACTGTGAAGCAAACAACCACGAGGTAACCACTGCGTGCATAAATGTCCAAAGTCTCCACTCATCTGACGGGATGTTGCTCAGAATTCTATCGCCTCAATCTTTATGCTGTGTAAAATGGCTCATATAATAATATGCCATAAAAATGTTCCGGCCACCTCCACCTCTCTCACTAGAACTGATATGCCATTGGTAGTTCTGTACATTCTTCTCACTTTCGCTATTTCTTTTGTAGCTACCGTGTTTCCCCGAATATAGGACAGTGTCGTATATTAATTTTTGCTCCCAGAGATGCACTATGCCTTATTTTCAGGGGATGTCTTATATTTCTGTGTTCTGTTCGTCGGGCATGCTTCCAAACAAAAACTTTGCTATGTCTTACTTTCGGGGGATGCCTTATATTTCGCACTTCAGCAAAACCTCTACTATGTCCTATTTTTCGGAGATGTCTTATATTAGGGGAAACAGGGTATGAGCGCTCTTTAGTTCAGAATTCATGTGCTCTGTGAACTTTGTCTGGTACAGGGCAGATACTTTATAGATGCATGCCTCGGTTTATGGCTTTATGTAAAGCTTGATTGGAAGGAGATGGGTATATTTAATTAAAAAGGACAAAAATGCTTCTGTCATTCACCCTATAACATTGCTTCATTGTATACTTAGGGGGGTATTTTAACCATTTAACAGGAACAGTTCTTTTGGTGCAGGAGCAGGAGCAGCAGTGGCGTAGGAGGTTAAGAGCTCATGTATCTAATCTGGAGGAACCGGGTTTGATTCCCAGCTCTGCCGCCTGAGCTGTGGAGGCTTACCTGGGGAATTCAGATTAGCCTGTGCACTCCCACACACGCCAGCTGGGTGACCTTGGGCTAGTCACAGCTTTTCGGAGCTCTCTCAGCCCCACCTACCTCACAGGGTGTTTGTTGTGAGGGGGGAAGGGCAAGGAGATTGTAAGCCCCTTTGAGTCTCCTGCAGGAGAGAAAGGGGGGATATAAATCCAAACTCTTCTTCTCTTCTCTATTATATGAGCCTGTTAGGTGATGTACTTGGCATAACATTGCAGAGCCCTCTGCAAGTACTATCCTGCCAATGGGCAAAATTAAGACTTCTCTGTGATGGCCCCCATCTTGTGAAACACCTCCCTGACAAAGTGAGCAAGGCTCCCACTGTCCTGGCCTTCTGCAAACTATATGCAAAACAATTATTCATTAGGTCTTTTTGCACGGGTAAACAGAGATGTCCTGTAATGAAATAGTCAGAAAGTTGCATTGGTAAAGGGATAGGGACTCTGCCCTATATCACTATTGCTATAGGTCTGTTCCCCATTACATAGTTTCTGTACCATTTAATGTAATGTCTAAAAAGTTCATGTTTTCATAGAATCATATTGGAAGAGACCAGAGGGGCCATCAAGTCCAACCCCCTGCCATGCAGGAACACACAATCAAAGCACTCCCGACATATGTTCATCCAGCCTCTGTTTAAAAACCTCCAAAGAAGGAGACTCCACCACTCTCCGAGGCAGGGAATTCCACTGCCGAACAGCCCTGACAGTCAGGAAGTTCTTCCTAATGTTTAGGTGGAATCTCTTTTTCTGCACCTTGAATCCATTTTCTTCAGCTCTGTTTGAGATTTCTGTAGTCCAGACCTGACTGCGTTGCTCACAGGACGTGCTATGCTGTTGTCTGTACCTGATTTATGCTTTGTAATCCACCTTGAGTCTCAGCAAGAAAGAGCATAATGAAAGCGCATACCAGTCAGGATATCTTAAGTTCTTGTTTGTATACTAGAAAGGCTCCCTTTTCTCTGTATTCACCTTGAGCTCAATCTAAACTTTCCTCTCAGAAGCAGCTAGGCTGATAATCACAGCAAGGCTGCGTAAGTATGTTAAAGAGATTTGGAAAATATAATTTTCATTCCTTGGAGCGACGTCAGTGTTTGTTGTATGTATCCACCTTCTCCAGATTAGGGCTTTCCGCTCATGTGGAGGAGTGGGGAATCAAACTCGGTTCTTCAGATTAGAGTCCACCGCACCGCTCTTAACCACTACACCATGTTGACTCTCCATTTGCCTGAAGTGATGTATATTTTCCCCTGTAGTATGTCTATGGGGTGGGGGAAACGTTCCAGAGTTCCTGAATACTTTGACCACCCACAAAGTCCTATTTCCATTTTGGCAAGGCAAATTTATTCTGGGAGGAAGAAAGTGGTTGGGTGTTAGTCATCTTTCTCGGGCTTGTGGGCAAATAAGAGCACAAGCCAATATGCATAACTGAATTAAATGTGGATATTCATAACTATTAACATGAGCCCTCCGGGGGAGGGCGGTTTATAAATATAATAAATAATAATAATAATAACATCAGAGTATTGCTATTATTATTTTAACTTCCAATTCTCACGGAGTAGCTACTTCCTCCTGCTGGTGGTTGTAGCTACTAGGATTTAATGACCCTAGCAGCAACTCAACCCACCGGGCCTTGGGCACAAGGCACGGATTAACACCCATGAGAGACAAGCAGTGCAATAAATTCTGTTTGCAGGGCTTATGTAACCAAGCCTTTTAACTACACAGTCATTAAATATTACTTTATAGGTAGAAATGGGAGAGTCTTTGCTTTCCTGGTATGCTGGATTATAGAACGAAGCTGTAGCGCCCTCCTGAAATATTCCAGAAAGACGGGTTCTTATTGCCAATCCCAGAGGCACCCGCTTTAGAGCTTAATTTGAACTCCCCAAATCGTTTCCTGGAGACAAGGATGTATGCCCAGACATTTGATTCTGAAGACTTAAGGACACTTCTTTGGAAAACTTCTTTGCACTTATCGGTAACAGTTGTTCGTCGAGTGCCTTCTGCGCAGGCCAGCCACAGAGAACTGACTTGAAAGATCCAGACGTGTAAGCGCAGAAGGAAAAGAGTGAAAGAAAGAAAGAAACAGCAAGTGAGAGAAAGTGAGAGTAATAAATAAAAAATCAGAAAGGGAAAGGGAAAAGGATTTTAGATTCATAAAGGAAAGATCAACTCTTCTTTCCCTCCATTATTTTTTCCGTATAATGGAGAGCTGGCAACCATAAAAGCTGCTGACCCAAGAAATCATGCAGGCCTCAAACCTATTCTTTTTACTAATAATGCTAATAATGCTAAGTGGCTCTATTGGGGAGAAATGCAGGGATGTAAATGAATAAACAATGAACTTATTCTGATTTGCAGGCTGACAGCCATAGAAAGGAGGAACCTAAGGTGTGAGAGACATTAAAATGCAAATGAAAAAATAAAGTCCTGGTCAGCTGAGGATCATTTAATATCCTCTTTATAAGATGTTGCTCAGCCTCTGATAAGATATGGGTGGAGGAAGGGCAGTAATTTAATTTAGGAGCAGCAGTGGCGTAGGAGGTTAAGAGCTCGTGTATCTAATCTGGAGGAACCGGGTTTGATTCCCAGCTCTGCCGCCTGAGCTGTGGAGGCTTATCTGGGGAATTCAGATTAGCCTGTGCACTCCCACACACGCCAGCTGGGTGACCTTGGGCTAGTCACAGCTTTTCGGAGCTCTTTCAGCCCCGCCTACCTCACAGGGTGTTTGTTGTGAGGGGGGGAAGGGCAAGGAGATTGTCAGCCCCTTTGAGTCTCCTGCAGGAGAGAAAGGGGGATATAAATCCAAACTCCTCCTCCTCCTCCTCTTCTTCTTCTTCTTCAATTCTGCATTTCTCATATTATTAGGGATTTTCAAAGAGATATGAATTCACTCTTGACTTTAGGGATACAGTTCATTTTACTACATTTTACAGCAGAGTTGCTGTTCAGGCCCTCCAGCCAAAGACCTTGTCCGTTTCTCCGTTCCGTGTTCAACTGACCTAGCCTCGTGCACACTTCAGTCATGTGACCGTCCGTTCCAGTCTGTATCAGGTAAACAAGTGGCTTTTGCATCTAGGTCCATATTTTGTCCTTTTTATGTAGCCTAATAAAACGCCTTATCTTGTTTTATCAGTTGGTGATCTCATGGCTTCAGAATTGTGTTTCCATCATTGCCTAGGACAACAGGAAAACTTTCGTGCCACTTCAGTAAAGCAGTGTGTTGAAGATAAGATTGCCAACCAAGCTACTGCAAAGGGCAAATAAAAAAAGTCAACCCGAGCATGTGGCAGGCGAGGAAGGTTTAACTTCTTCCCCAAATCTGCAACTGATTGAAGAAAATGTGGTAGGAAATTTGCATGTGCATTGGTGCCGGTGCCAGTAAAGTCCGCCCAAAGACACCCAGAGGCCACTTACCAATGGCATGGAATGTCTCAGAGGCTCCTTCCGCACATGCAGAATGATGCACTTTCAAACTGCGTTCAGTGCTCTTTAAAGCTGTGCGGAATAGCGAAATCCACTTGCAAACAGTTGTGAAAGTGGTTTGAAAACGCATTATTTTGCGTGTGCGGAAGGGGCCAGAGTTGTAAAGGCGGAAATTCACAAATCCATACAATGCCTGTTTGTAAATATAGCGTATTATCCAAATTCAAACGTGGTTTGCAACATTTGAGAGCAGCTGGAAATTCTAAATAGAATATTTGATAGTCAGGGGTGGGCTCGTGGAGTACCACAGGCTGGCCATCCCTCAGTGCTTCAAGGCAAAGGTGTAGCATGTCACTGGACAGCAAAGTGGCAGTGGGGTGGCAGGCAATTGCAACAGGGGATCAGCTTCTTGTTGTCCTTTCGAATCGAAATAGAGACTTTCGAGCAAATCTATCGTTTCTATTATTTTCGGACCCGAGGTCTGACACAAAGATGAAAACAAAATCCCATTGAAAGAGTCAACAATTCGGTGTGAGTAGGTGTGCGCACCATTCCCAACTGCGGAGGGCTGGGCAAAATAAGATTAATCATTTACTTGTAAGAAGGGGACATTACTTTTATGTACTATTGAGGCCAAGCTTGAGAGTACAAAATCTGCACGTGAATTTCCAGCGCAGCATCATCCACCGTGACCCTTTTGAATTGTTCAGGGCTGAAATATGGCAACCTTCAAGTATTTTACCCCATGTCCTGGGATGCTGGAGAGTTGCTTTTCTTTTCTTTCAGAGAACATAAAGGGGGGGGGGGGACACTGCGGAACTCCACAGAAGAAATGTTTTCTTTCCTGCCTCAAAGACTGTCAAAAGGTTTGCGTGGAAAGGGCTGTGATGGCACCCACATGCTCAGACTTTAGTAAGGACACGGAGCCACGCACAGAAAGCCAGACCCGTCCTGCTCACCTGCCGGTCTCTGGCTCAGCCATCTCTATTGTGCCAATAAAAAGAACATTCCTGCAACGCCGCCACCTGCTGGCAATTCAACTGAAGCTGGACTCTGCGTTCTAAACTGTGATGCAGGAGGTCACTGGCCAAAGAGGAAGGACTTCCCTTCTGGCCCAGTTATCTCTGAGATGGTCAGTCACAGTACGGGTGGCTCCCTTTCAGGCTCCGGAATCCATTCGCTTGTTTGTTTGCTTGTCTTCTAGGTCGCTTCCCCCCAGGATGGCATACAACAAAGAATTTACGTATTGTCGAAGGCTTTCACAGCCGGAATCACTTGGGGGCTGTGTGGTTTCCAGGCTGTATGGCCGTATTCTAGCAGCATTCTCTCCTGACGTTTCGCCTGCATCTGTAGCTGGCATCTTCATCACCCCCCCCCCCCCCCCCCCCCCCCCCCCCTACCCCCCCCCCCCCCCCTCCCCCCCCAACTCCCCCCCCCCCCCCCCCCCCCCCACCTCCCCCACCACCCCCCCCCCCCCCCCCCCCCCCCCCCCCCCCCCCCCCTCCCCCACCCCCCCCCCCCCCCCCCCCCCCCCCCCCCCACCCCCCCCCCCCCCCACCCCCCCCCCCCCCCACCCCCCCCCCCCCCCACCCCCCCCCCCCCCCACCCCCCCCCCCCCCCACCCCCCCCCCCCCCCACCCCCCCCCCCCCCCACCCCCCCCCCCCCCCACCCCCCCCCCCCCCCACCCCCCCCCCCCCCCACCCCCCCCCCCCCCCACCCCCCCCCCCCCCCACCCCCCCCCCCCCCCACCCCCCCCCCCCCCCACCCCCCCCCCCCCCCACCCCCCCCCCCCCCCACCCCCCCCCCCCCCCACCCCCCCCCCCCCCCACCCCCCCCCCCCCCCACCCCCCCCCCCCCCCACCCCCCCCCCCCCCCACCCCCCCCCCCCCCCACCCCCCCCCCCCCCCACCCCCCCCCCCCCCCACCCCCCCCCCCCCCCACCCCCCCCCCCCCCCACCCCCCCCCCCCCCCACCCCCCCCCCCCCCCACCCCCCCCCCCCCCCACCCCCCCCCCCCCCCACCCCCCCCCCCCCCCACCCCCCCCCCCCCCCACCCCCCCCCCCCCCCACCCCCCCCCCCCCCCACCCCCCCCCCCCCCCACCCCCCCCCCCCCCCACCCCCCCCCCCCCCCACCCCCCCCCCCCCCCACCCCCCCCCCCCCCCACCCCCCCCCCCCCCCACCCCCCCCCCCCCCCACCCCCCCCCCCCCCCACCCCCCCCCCCCCCCACCCCCCCCCCCCCCCACCCCCCCCCCCCCCCACCCCCCCCCCCCCCCACCCCCCCCCCCCCCCACCCCCCCCCCCCCCCACCCCCCCCCCCCCCCACCCCCCCCCCCCCCCACCCCCCCCCCCCCCCACCCCCCCCCCCCCCCACCCCCCCCCCCCCCCACCCCCCCCCCCCCCCACCCCCCCCCCCCCCCACCCCCCCCCCCCCCCACCCCCCCCCCCCCCCACCCCCCCCCCCCCCCACCCCCCCCCCCCCCCACCCCCCCCCCCCCCCACCCCCCCCCCCCCCCACCCCCCCCCCCCCCCACCCCCCCCCCCCCCCACCCCCCCCCCCCCCCACCCCCCCCCCCCCCCACCCCCCCCCCCCCCCACCCCCCCCCCCCCCCACCCCCCCCCCCCCCCACCCCCCCCCCCCCCCACCCCCCCCCCCCCCCACCCCCCCCCCCCCCCACCCCCCCCCCCCCCCACCCCCCCCCCCCCCCACCCCCCCCCCCCCCCACCCCCCCCCCCCCCCACCCCCCCCCCCCCCCACCCCCCCCCCCCCCCACCCCCCCCCCCCCCCACCCCCCCCCCCCCCCACCCCCCCCCCCCCCCACCCCCCCCCCCCCCCACCCCCCCCCCCCCCCACCCCCCCCCCCCCCCACCCCCCCCCCCCCCCACCCCCCCCCCCCCCCACCCCCCCCCCCCCCCACCCCCCCCCCCCCCCACCCCCCCCCCCCCCCACCCCCCCCCCCCCCCACCCCCCCCCCCCCCCACCCCCCCCCCCCCCCACCCCCCCCCCCCCCCACCCCCCCCCCCCCCCACCCCCCCCCCCCCCCACCCCCCCCCCCCCCCACCCCCCCCCCCCCCCACCCCCCCCCCCCCCCACCCCCCCCCCCCCCCACCCCCCCCCCCCCCCACCCCCCCCCCCCCCCACCCCCCCCCCCCCCCACCCCCCCCCCCCCCCACCCCCCCCCCCCCCCACCCCCCCCCCCCCCCACCCCCCCCCCCCCCCACCCCCCCCCCCCCCCACCCCCCCCCCCCCCCACCCCCCCCCCCCCCCACCCCCCCCCCCCCCCACCCCCCCCCCCCCCCACCCCCCCCCCCCCCCACCCCCCCCCCCCCCCACCCCCCCCCCCCCCCACCCCCCCCCCCCCCCACCCCCCCCCCCCCCCACCCCCCCCCCCCCCCACCCCCCCCCCCCCCCACCCCCCCCCCCCCCCACCCCCCCCCCCCCCCACCCCCCCCCCCCCCCACCCCCCCCCCCCCCCACCCCCCCCCCCCCCCACCCCCCCCCCCCCCCACCCCCCCCCCCCCCCACCCCCCCCCCCCCCCACCCCCCCCCCCCCCCACCCCCCCCCCCCCCCACCCCCCCCCCCCCCCACCCCCCCCCCCCCCCACCCCCCCCCCCCCCCACCCCCCCCCCCCCCCACCCCCCCCCCCCCCCACCCCCCCCCCCCCCCACCCCCCCCCCCCCCCACCCCCCCCCCCCCCCACCCCCCCCCCCCCCCACCCCCCCCCCCCCCCACCCCCCCCCCCCCCCACCCCCCCCCCCCCCCACCCCCCCCCCCCCCCACCCCCCCCCCCCCCCACCCCCCCCCCCCCCCACCCCCCCCCCCCCCCACCCCCCCCCCCCCCCACCCCCCCCCCCCCCCACCCCCCCCCCCCCCCACCCCCCCCCCCCCCCACCCCCCCCCCCCCCCACCCCCCCCCCCCCCCACCCCCCCCCCCCCCCACCCCCCCCCCCCCCCACCCCCCCCCCCCCCCACCCCCCCCCCCCCCCACCCCCCCCCCCCCCCACCCCCCCCCCCCCCCACCCCCCCCCCCCCCCACCCCCCCCCCCCCCCACCCCCCCCCCCCCCCACCCCCCCCCCCCCCCACCCCCCCCCCCCCCCACCCCCCCCCCCCCCCACCCCCCCCCCCCCCCACCCCCCCCCCCCCCCACCCCCCCCCCCCCCCACCCCCCCCCCCCCCCACCCCCCCCCCCCCCCACCCCCCCCCCCCCCCACCCCCCCCCCCCCCCACCCCCCCCCCCCCCCACCCCCCCCCCCCCCCACCCCCCCCCCCCCCCACCCCCCCCCCCCCCCACCCCCCCCCCCCCCCACCCCCCCCCCCCCCCACCCCCCCCCCCCCCCACCCCCCCCCCCCCCCACCCCCCCCCCCCCCCACCCCCCCCCCCCCCCACCCCCCCCCCCCCCCACCCCCCCCCCCCCCCACCCCCCCCCCCCCCCACCCCCCCCCCCCCCCACCCCCCCCCCCCCCCACCCCCCCCCCCCCCCACCCCCCCCCCCCCCCACCCCCCCCCCCCCCCACCCCCCCCCCCCCCCACCCCCCCCCCCCCCCACCCCCCCCCCCCCCCACCCCCCCCCCCCCCCACCCCCCCCCCCCCCCACCCCCCCCCCCCCCCACCCCCCCCCCCCCCCACCCCCCCCCCCCCCCACCCCCCCCCCCCCCCACCCCCCCCCCCCCCCACCCCCCCCCCCCCCCACCCCCCCCCCCCCCCACCCCCCCCCCCCCCCACCCCCCCCCCCCCCCACCCCCCCCCCCCCCCACCCCCCCCCCCCCCCACCCCCCCCCCCCCCCACCCCCCCCCCCCCCCACCCCCCCCCCCCCCCACCCCCCCCCCCCCCCACCCCCCCCCCCCCCCACCCCCCCCCCCCCCCACCCCCCCCCCCCCCCACCCCCCCCCCCCCCCACCCCCCCCCCCCCCCACCCCCCCCCCCCCCCACCCCCCCCCCCCCCCACCCCCCCCCCCCCCCACCCCCCCCCCCCCCCACCCCCCCCCCCCCCCACCCCCCCCCCCCCCCACCCCCCCCCCCCCCCACCCCCCCCCCCCCCCACCCCCCCCCCCCCCCACCCCCCCCCCCCCCCACCCCCCCCCCCCCCCACCCCCCCCCCCCCCCACCCCCCCCCCCCCCCACCCCCCCCCCCCCCCACCCCCCCCCCCCCCCACCCCCCCCCCCCCCCACCCCCCCCCCCCCCCACCCCCCCCCCCCCCCACCCCCCCCCCCCCCCACCCCCCCCCCCCCCCACCCCCCCCCCCCCCCACCCCCCCCCCCCCCCACCCCCCCCCCCCCCCACCCCCCCCCCCCCCCACCCCCCCCCCCCCCCACCCCCCCCCCCCCCCACCCCCCCCCCCCCCCACCCCCCCCCCCCCCCACCCCCCCCCCCCCCCACCCCCCCCCCCCCCCACCCCCCCCCCCCCCCACCCCCCCCCCCCCCCACCCCCCCCCCCCCCCACCCCCCCCCCCCCCCACCCCCCCCCCCCCCCACCCCCCCCCCCCCCCACCCCCCCCCCCCCCCACCCCCCCCCCCCCCCACCCCCCCCCCCCCCCACCCCCCCCCCCCCCCACCCCCCCCCCCCCCCACCCCCCCCCCCCCCCACCCCCCCCCCCCCCCACCCCCCCCCCCCCCCACCCCCCCCCCCCCCCACCCCCCCCCCCCCCCACCCCCCCCCCCCCCCACCCCCCCCCCCCCCCACCCCCCCCCCCCCCCACCCCCCCCCCCCCCCACCCCCCCCCCCCCCCACCCCCCCCCCCCCCCACCCCCCCCCCCCCCCACCCCCCCCCCCCCCCACCCCCCCCCCCCCCCACCCCCCCCCCCCCCCACCCCCCCCCCCCCCCACCCCCCCCCCCCCCCACCCCCCCCCCCCCCCACCCCCCCCCCCCCCCACCCCCCCCCCCCCCCACCCCCCCCCCCCCCCACCCCCCCCCCCCCCCACCCCCCCCCCCCCCCACCCCCCCCCCCCCCCACCCCCCCCCCCCCCCACCCCCCCCCCCCCCCACCCCCCCCCCCCCCCACCCCCCCCCCCCCCCACCCCCCCCCCCCCCCACCCCCCCCCCCCCCCACCCCCCCCCCCCCCCACCCCCCCCCCCCCCCACCCCCCCCCCCCCCCACCCCCCCCCCCCCCCACCCCCCCCCCCCCCCACCCCCCCCCCCCCCCACCCCCCCCCCCCCCCACCCCCCCCCCCCCCCACCCCCCCCCCCCCCCACCCCCCCCCCCCCCCACCCCCCCCCCCCCCCACCCCCCCCCCCCCCCACCCCCCCCCCCCCCCACCCCCCCCCCCCCCCACCCCCCCCCCCCCCCACCCCCCCCCCCCCCCACCCCCCCCCCCCCCCACCCCCCCCCCCCCCCACCCCCCCCCCCCCCCACCCCCCCCCCCCCCCACCCCCCCCCCCCCCCACCCCCCCCCCCCCCCACCCCCCCCCCCCCCCACCCCCCCCCCCCCCCACCCCCCCCCCCCCCCACCCCCCCCCCCCCCCACCCCCCCCCCCCCCCACCCCCCCCCCCCCCCACCCCCCCCCCCCCCCACCCCCCCCCCCCCCCACCCCCCCCCCCCCCCACCCCCCCCCCCCCCCACCCCCCCCCCCCCCCACCCCCCCCCCCCCCCACCCCCCCCCCCCCCCACCCCCCCCCCCCCCCACCCCCCCCCCCCCCCACCCCCCCCCCCCCCCACCCCCCCCCCCCCCCACCCCCCCCCCCCCCCACCCCCCCCCCCCCCCACCCCCCCCCCCCCCCACCCCCCCCCCCCCCCACCCCCCCCCCCCCCCACCCCCCCCCCCCCCCACCCCCCCCCCCCCCCACCCCCCCCCCCCCCCACCCCCCCCCCCCCCCACCCCCCCCCCCCCCCACCCCCCCCCCCCCCCACCCCCCCCCCCCCCCACCCCCCCCCCCCCCCACCCCCCCCCCCCCCCACCCCCCCCCCCCCCCACCCCCCCCCCCCCCCACCCCCCCCCCCCCCCACCCCCCCCCCCCCCCACCCCCCCCCCCCCCCACCCCCCCCCCCCCCCACCCCCCCCCCCCCCCACCCCCCCCCCCCCCCACCCCCCCCCCCCCCCACCCCCCCCCCCCCCCACCCCCCCCCCCCCCCACCCCCCCCCCCCCCCACCCCCCCCCCCCCCCACCCCCCCCCCCCCCCACCCCCCCCCCCCCCCACCCCCCCCCCCCCCCACCCCCCCCCCCCCCCACCCCCCCCCCCCCCCACCCCCCCCCCCCCCCACCCCCCCCCCCCCCCACCCCCCCCCCCCCCCACCCCCCCCCCCCCCCACCCCCCCCCCCCCCCACCCCCCCCCCCCCCCACCCCCCCCCCCCCCCACCCCCCCCCCCCCCCACCCCCCCCCCCCCCCACCCCCCCCCCCCCCCACCCCCCCCCCCCCCCACCCCCCCCCCCCCCCACCCCCCCCCCCCCCCACCCCCCCCCCCCCCCACCCCCCCCCCCCCCCACCCCCCCCCCCCCCCACCCCCCCCCCCCCCCACCCCCCCCCCCCCCCACCCCCCCCCCCCCCCACCCCCCCCCCCCCCCACCCCCCCCCCCCCCCACCCCCCCCCCCCCCCACCCCCCCCCCCCCCCACCCCCCCCCCCCCCCACCCCCCCCCCCCCCCACCCCCCCCCCCCCCCACCCCCCCCCCCCCCCACCCCCCCCCCCCCCCACCCCCCCCCCCCCCCACCCCCCCCCCCCCCCACCCCCCCCCCCCCCCACCCCCCCCCCCCCCCACCCCCCCCCCCCCCCACCCCCCCCCCCCCCCACCCCCCCCCCCCCCCACCCCCCCCCCCCCCCACCCCCCCCCCCCCCCACCCCCCCCCCCCCCCACCCCCCCCCCCCCCCACCCCCCCCCCCCCCCACCCCCCCCCCCCCCCACCCCCCCCCCCCCCCACCCCCCCCCCCCCCCACCCCCCCCCCCCCCCACCCCCCCCCCCCCCCACCCCCCCCCCCCCCCACCCCCCCCCCCCCCCACCCCCCCCCCCCCCCACCCCCCCCCCCCCCCACCCCCCCCCCCCCCCACCCCCCCCCCCCCCCACCCCCCCCCCCCCCCACCCCCCCCCCCCCCCACCCCCCCCCCCCCCCACCCCCCCCCCCCCCCACCCCCCCCCCCCCCCACCCCCCCCCCCCCCCACCCCCCCCCCCCCCCACCCCCCCCCCCCCCCACCCCCCCCCCCCCCCACCCCCCCCCCCCCCCACCCCCCCCCCCCCCCACCCCCCCCCCCCCCCACCCCCCCCCCCCCCCACCCCCCCCCCCCCCCACCCCCCCCCCCCCCCACCCCCCCCCCCCCCCACCCCCCCCCCCCCCCACCCCCCCCCCCCCCCACCCCCCCCCCCCCCCACCCCCCCCCCCCCCCACCCCCCCCCCCCCCCACCCCCCCCCCCCCCCACCCCCCCCCCCCCCCACCCCCCCCCCCCCCCACCCCCCCCCCCCCCCACCCCCCCCCCCCCCCACCCCCCCCCCCCCCCACCCCCCCCCCCCCCCACCCCCCCCCCCCCCCACCCCCCCCCCCCCCCACCCCCCCCCCCCCCCACCCCCCCCCCCCCCCACCCCCCCCCCCCCCCACCCCCCCCCCCCCCCACCCCCCCCCCCCCCCACCCCCCCCCCCCCCCACCCCCCCCCCCCCCCACCCCCCCCCCCCCCCACCCCCCCCCCCCCCCACCCCCCCCCCCCCCCACCCCCCCCCCCCCCCACCCCCCCCCCCCCCCACCCCCCCCCCCCCCCACCCCCCCCCCCCCCCACCCCCCCCCCCCCCCACCCCCCCCCCCCCCCACCCCCCCCCCCCCCCACCCCCCCCCCCCCCCACCCCCCCCCCCCCCCACCCCCCCCCCCCCCCACCCCCCCCCCCCCCCACCCCCCCCCCCCCCCACCCCCCCCCCCCCCCACCCCCCCCCCCCCCCACCCCCCCCCCCCCCCACCCCCCCCCCCCCCCACCCCCCCCCCCCCCCACCCCCCCCCCCCCCCACCCCCCCCCCCCCCCACCCCCCCCCCCCCCCACCCCCCCCCCCCCCCACCCCCCCCCCCCCCCACCCCCCCCCCCCCCCACCCCCCCCCCCCCCCACCCCCCCCCCCCCCCACCCCCCCCCCCCCCCACCCCCCCCCCCCCCCACCCCCCCCCCCCCCCACCCCCCCCCCCCCCCACCCCCCCCCCCCCCCACCCCCCCCCCCCCCCACCCCCCCCCCCCCCCACCCCCCCCCCCCCCCACCCCCCCCCCCCCCCACCCCCCCCCCCCCCCACCCCCCCCCCCCCCCACCCCCCCCCCCCCCCACCCCCCCCCCCCCCCACCCCCCCCCCCCCCCACCCCCCCCCCCCCCCACCCCCCCCCCCCCCCACCCCCCCCCCCCCCCACCCCCCCCCCCCCCCACCCCCCCCCCCCCCCACCCCCCCCCCCCCCCACCCCCCCCCCCCCCCACCCCCCCCCCCCCCCACCCCCCCCCCCCCCCACCCCCCCCCCCCCCCACCCCCCCCCCCCCCCACCCCCCCCCCCCCCCACCCCCCCCCCCCCCCACCCCCCCCCCCCCCCACCCCCCCCCCCCCCCACCCCCCCCCCCCCCCACCCCCCCCCCCCCCCACCCCCCCCCCCCCCCACCCCCCCCCCCCCCCACCCCCCCCCCCCCCCACCCCCCCCCCCCCCCACCCCCCCCCCCCCCCACCCCCCCCCCCCCCCACCCCCCCCCCCCCCCACCCCCCCCCCCCCCCACCCCCCCCCCCCCCCACCCCCCCCCCCCCCCACCCCCCCCCCCCCCCACCCCCCCCCCCCCCCACCCCCCCCCCCCCCCACCCCCCCCCCCCCCCACCCCCCCCCCCCCCCACCCCCCCCCCCCCCCACCCCCCCCCCCCCCCACCCCCCCCCCCCCCCACCCCCCCCCCCCCCCACCCCCCCCCCCCCCCACCCCCCCCCCCCCCCACCCCCCCCCCCCCCCACCCCCCCCCCCCCCCACCCCCCCCCCCCCCCACCCCCCCCCCCCCCCACCCCCCCCCCCCCCCACCCCCCCCCCCCCCCACCCCCCCCCCCCCCCACCCCCCCCCCCCCCCACCCCCCCCCCCCCCCACCCCCCCCCCCCCCCACCCCCCCCCCCCCCCACCCCCCCCCCCCCCCACCCCCCCCCCCCCCCACCCCCCCCCCCCCCCACCCCCCCCCCCCCCCACCCCCCCCCCCCCCCACCCCCCCCCCCCCCCACCCCCCCCCCCCCCCACCCCCCCCCCCCCCCACCCCCCCCCCCCCCCACCCCCCCCCCCCCCCACCCCCCCCCCCCCCCACCCCCCCCCCCCCCCACCCCCCCCCCCCCCCACCCCCCCCCCCCCCCACCCCCCCCCCCCCCCACCCCCCCCCCCCCCCACCCCCCCCCCCCCCCACCCCCCCCCCCCCCCACCCCCCCCCCCCCCCACCCCCCCCCCCCCCCACCCCCCCCCCCCCCCACCCCCCCCCCCCCCCACCCCCCCCCCCCCCCACCCCCCCCCCCCCCCACCCCCCCCCCCCCCCACCCCCCCCCCCCCCCACCCCCCCCCCCCCCCACCCCCCCCCCCCCCCACCCCCCCCCCCCCCCACCCCCCCCCCCCCCCACCCCCCCCCCCCCCCACCCCCCCCCCCCCCCACCCCCCCCCCCCCCCACCCCCCCCCCCCCCCACCCCCCCCCCCCCCCACCCCCCCCCCCCCCCACCCCCCCCCCCCCCCACCCCCCCCCCCCCCCACCCCCCCCCCCCCCCACCCCCCCCCCCCCCCACCCCCCCCCCCCCCCACCCCCCCCCCCCCCCACCCCCCCCCCCCCCCACCCCCCCCCCCCCCCACCCCCCCCCCCCCCCACCCCCCCCCCCCCCCACCCCCCCCCCCCCCCACCCCCCCCCCCCCCCACCCCCCCCCCCCCCCACCCCCCCCCCCCCCCACCCCCCCCCCCCCCCACCCCCCCCCCCCCCCACCCCCCCCCCCCCCCACCCCCCCCCCCCCCCACCCCCCCCCCCCCCCACCCCCCCCCCCCCCCACCCCCCCCCCCCCCCACCCCCCCCCCCCCCCACCCCCCCCCCCCCCCACCCCCCCCCCCCCCCACCCCCCCCCCCCCCCACCCCCCCCCCCCCCCACCCCCCCCCCCCCCCACCCCCCCCCCCCCCCACCCCCCCCCCCCCCCACCCCCCCCCCCCCCCACCCCCCCCCCCCCCCACCCCCCCCCCCCCCCACCCCCCCCCCCCCCCACCCCCCCCCCCCCCCACCCCCCCCCCCCCCCACCCCCCCCCCCCCCCACCCCCCCCCCCCCCCACCCCCCCCCCCCCCCACCCCCCCCCCCCCCCACCCCCCCCCCCCCCCACCCCCCCCCCCCCCCACCCCCCCCCCCCCCCACCCCCCCCCCCCCCCACCCCCCCCCCCCCCCACCCCCCCCCCCCCCCACCCCCCCCCCCCCCCACCCCCCCCCCCCCCCACCCCCCCCCCCCCCCACCCCCCCCCCCCCCCACCCCCCCCCCCCCCCACCCCCCCCCCCCCCCACCCCCCCCCCCCCCCACCCCCCCCCCCCCCCACCCCCCCCCCCCCCCACCCCCCCCCCCCCCCACCCCCCCCCCCCCCCACCCCCCCCCCCCCCCACCCCCCCCCCCCCCCACCCCCCCCCCCCCCCACCCCCCCCCCCCCCCACCCCCCCCCCCCCCCACCCCCCCCCCCCCCCACCCCCCCCCCCCCCCACCCCCCCCCCCCCCCACCCCCCCCCCCCCCCACCCCCCCCCCCCCCCACCCCCCCCCCCCCCCACCCCCCCCCCCCCCCACCCCCCCCCCCCCCCACCCCCCCCCCCCCCCACCCCCCCCCCCCCCCACCCCCCCCCCCCCCCACCCCCCCCCCCCCCCACCCCCCCCCCCCCCCACCCCCCCCCCCCCCCACCCCCCCCCCCCCCCACCCCCCCCCCCCCCCACCCCCCCCCCCCCCCACCCCCCCCCCCCCCCACCCCCCCCCCCCCCCACCCCCCCCCCCCCCCACCCCCCCCCCCCCCCACCCCCCCCCCCCCCCACCCCCCCCCCCCCCCACCCCCCCCCCCCCCCACCCCCCCCCCCCCCCACCCCCCCCCCCCCCCACCCCCCCCCCCCCCCACCCCCCCCCCCCCCCACCCCCCCCCCCCCCCACCCCCCCCCCCCCCCACCCCCCCCCCCCCCCACCCCCCCCCCCCCCCACCCCCCCCCCCCCCCACCCCCCCCCCCCCCCACCCCCCCCCCCCCCCACCCCCCCCCCCCCCCACCCCCCCCCCCCCCCACCCCCCCCCCCCCCCACCCCCCCCCCCCCCCACCCCCCCCCCCCCCCACCCCCCCCCCCCCCCACCCCCCCCCCCCCCCACCCCCCCCCCCCCCCACCCCCCCCCCCCCCCACCCCCCCCCCCCCCCACCCCCCCCCCCCCCCACCCCCCCCCCCCCCCACCCCCCCCCCCCCCCACCCCCCCCCCCCCCCACCCCCCCCCCCCCCCACCCCCCCCCCCCCCCACCCCCCCCCCCCCCCACCCCCCCCCCCCCCCACCCCCCCCCCCCCCCACCCCCCCCCCCCCCCACCCCCCCCCCCCCCCACCCCCCCCCCCCCCCACCCCCCCCCCCCCCCACCCCCCCCCCCCCCCACCCCCCCCCCCCCCCACCCCCCCCCCCCCCCACCCCCCCCCCCCCCCACCCCCCCCCCCCCCCACCCCCCCCCCCCCCCACCCCCCCCCCCCCCCACCCCCCCCCCCCCCCACCCCCCCCCCCCCCCACCCCCCCCCCCCCCCACCCCCCCCCCCCCCCACCCCCCCCCCCCCCCACCCCCCCCCCCCCCCACCCCCCCCCCCCCCCACCCCCCCCCCCCCCCACCCCCCCCCCCCCCCACCCCCCCCCCCCCCCACCCCCCCCCCCCCCCACCCCCCCCCCCCCCCACCCCCCCCCCCCCCCACCCCCCCCCCCCCCCACCCCCCCCCCCCCCCACCCCCCCCCCCCCCCACCCCCCCCCCCCCCCACCCCCCCCCCCCCCCACCCCCCCCCCCCCCCACCCCCCCCCCCCCCCACCCCCCCCCCCCCCCACCCCCCCCCCCCCCCACCCCCCCCCCCCCCCACCCCCCCCCCCCCCCACCCCCCCCCCCCCCCACCCCCCCCCCCCCCCACCCCCCCCCCCCCCCACCCCCCCCCCCCCCCACCCCCCCCCCCCCCCACCCCCCCCCCCCCCCACCCCCCCCCCCCCCCACCCCCCCCCCCCCCCACCCCCCCCCCCCCCCACCCCCCCCCCCCCCCACCCCCCCCCCCCCCCACCCCCCCCCCCCCCCACCCCCCCCCCCCCCCACCCCCCCCCCCCCCCACCCCCCCCCCCCCCCACCCCCCCCCCCCCCCACCCCCCCCCCCCCCCACCCCCCCCCCCCCCCACCCCCCCCCCCCCCCACCCCCCCCCCCCCCCACCCCCCCCCCCCCCCACCCCCCCCCCCCCCCACCCCCCCCCCCCCCCACCCCCCCCCCCCCCCACCCCCCCCCCCCCCCACCCCCCCCCCCCCCCACCCCCCCCCCCCCCCACCCCCCCCCCCCCCCACCCCCCCCCCCCCCCACCCCCCCCCCCCCCCACCCCCCCCCCCCCCCACCCCCCCCCCCCCCCACCCCCCCCCCCCCCCACCCCCCCCCCCCCCCACCCCCCCCCCCCCCCACCCCCCCCCCCCCCCACCCCCCCCCCCCCCCACCCCCCCCCCCCCCCACCCCCCCCCCCCCCCACCCCCCCCCCCCCCCACCCCCCCCCCCCCCCACCCCCCCCCCCCCCCACCCCCCCCCCCCCCCACCCCCCCCCCCCCCCACCCCCCCCCCCCCCCACCCCCCCCCCCCCCCACCCCCCCCCCCCCCCACCCCCCCCCCCCCCCACCCCCCCCCCCCCCCACCCCCCCCCCCCCCCACCCCCCCCCCCCCCCACCCCCCCCCCCCCCCACCCCCCCCCCCCCCCACCCCCCCCCCCCCCCACCCCCCCCCCCCCCCACCCCCCCCCCCCCCCACCCCCCCCCCCCCCCACCCCCCCCCCCCCCCACCCCCCCCCCCCCCCACCCCCCCCCCCCCCCACCCCCCCCCCCCCCCACCCCCCCCCCCCCCCACCCCCCCCCCCCCCCACCCCCCCCCCCCCCCACCCCCCCCCCCCCCCACCCCCCCCCCCCCCCACCCCCCCCCCCCCCCACCCCCCCCCCCCCCCACCCCCCCCCCCCCCCACCCCCCCCCCCCCCCACCCCCCCCCCCCCCCACCCCCCCCCCCCCCCACCCCCCCCCCCCCCCACCCCCCCCCCCCCCCACCCCCCCCCCCCCCCACCCCCCCCCCCCCCCACCCCCCCCCCCCCCCACCCCCCCCCCCCCCCACCCCCCCCCCCCCCCACCCCCCCCCCCCCCCACCCCCCCCCCCCCCCACCCCCCCCCCCCCCCACCCCCCCCCCCCCCCACCCCCCCCCCCCCCCACCCCCCCCCCCCCCCACCCCCCCCCCCCCCCACCCCCCCCCCCCCCCACCCCCCCCCCCCCCCACCCCCCCCCCCCCCCACCCCCCCCCCCCCCCACCCCCCCCCCCCCCCACCCCCCCCCCCCCCCACCCCCCCCCCCCCCCACCCCCCCCCCCCCCCACCCCCCCCCCCCCCCACCCCCCCCCCCCCCCACCCCCCCCCCCCCCCACCCCCCCCCCCCCCCACCCCCCCCCCCCCCCACCCCCCCCCCCCCCCACCCCCCCCCCCCCCCACCCCCCCCCCCCCCCACCCCCCCCCCCCCCCACCCCCCCCCCCCCCCACCCCCCCCCCCCCCCACCCCCCCCCCCCCCCACCCCCCCCCCCCCCCACCCCCCCCCCCCCCCACCCCCCCCCCCCCCCACCCCCCCCCCCCCCCACCCCCCCCCCCCCCCACCCCCCCCCCCCCCCACCCCCCCCCCCCCCCACCCCCCCCCCCCCCCACCCCCCCCCCCCCCCACCCCCCCCCCCCCCCACCCCCCCCCCCCCCCACCCCCCCCCCCCCCCACCCCCCCCCCCCCCCACCCCCCCCCCCCCCCACCCCCCCCCCCCCCCACCCCCCCCCCCCCCCACCCCCCCCCCCCCCCACCCCCCCCCCCCCCCACCCCCCCCCCCCCCCACCCCCCCCCCCCCCCACCCCCCCCCCCCCCCACCCCCCCCCCCCCCCACCCCCCCCCCCCCCCACCCCCCCCCCCCCCCACCCCCCCCCCCCCCCACCCCCCCCCCCCCCCACCCCCCCCCCCCCCCACCCCCCCCCCCCCCCACCCCCCCCCCCCCCCACCCCCCCCCCCCCCCACCCCCCCCCCCCCCCACCCCCCCCCCCCCCCACCCCCCCCCCCCCCCACCCCCCCCCCCCCCCACCCCCCCCCCCCCCCACCCCCCCCCCCCCCCACCCCCCCCCCCCCCCACCCCCCCCCCCCCCCACCCCCCCCCCCCCCCACCCCCCCCCCCCCCCACCCCCCCCCCCCCCCACCCCCCCCCCCCCCCACCCCCCCCCCCCCCCACCCCCCCCCCCCCCCACCCCCCCCCCCCCCCACCCCCCCCCCCCCCCACCCCCCCCCCCCCCCACCCCCCCCCCCCCCCACCCCCCCCCCCCCCCACCCCCCCCCCCCCCCACCCCCCCCCCCCCCCACCCCCCCCCCCCCCCACCCCCCCCCCCCCCCACCCCCCCCCCCCCCCACCCCCCCCCCCCCCCACCCCCCCCCCCCCCCACCCCCCCCCCCCCCCACCCCCCCCCCCCCCCACCCCCCCCCCCCCCCACCCCCCCCCCCCCCCACCCCCCCCCCCCCCCACCCCCCCCCCCCCCCACCCCCCCCCCCCCCCACCCCCCCCCCCCCCCACCCCCCCCCCCCCCCACCCCCCCCCCCCCCCACCCCCCCCCCCCCCCACCCCCCCCCCCCCCCACCCCCCCCCCCCCCCACCCCCCCCCCCCCCCACCCCCCCCCCCCCCCACCCCCCCCCCCCCCCACCCCCCCCCCCCCCCACCCCCCCCCCCCCCCACCCCCCCCCCCCCCCACCCCCCCCCCCCCCCACCCCCCCCCCCCCCCACCCCCCCCCCCCCCCACCCCCCCCCCCCCCCACCCCCCCCCCCCCCCACCCCCCCCCCCCCCCACCCCCCCCCCCCCCCACCCCCCCCCCCCCCCACCCCCCCCCCCCCCCACCCCCCCCCCCCCCCACCCCCCCCCCCCCCCACCCCCCCCCCCCCCCACCCCCCCCCCCCCCCACCCCCCCCCCCCCCCACCCCCCCCCCCCCCCACCCCCCCCCCCCCCCACCCCCCCCCCCCCCCACCCCCCCCCCCCCCCACCCCCCCCCCCCCCCACCCCCCCCCCCCCCCACCCCCCCCCCCCCCCACCCCCCCCCCCCCCCACCCCCCCCCCCCCCCACCCCCCCCCCCCCCCACCCCCCCCCCCCCCCACCCCCCCCCCCCCCCACCCCCCCCCCCCCCCACCCCCCCCCCCCCCCACCCCCCCCCCCCCCCACCCCCCCCCCCCCCCACCCCCCCCCCCCCCCACCCCCCCCCCCCCCCACCCCCCCCCCCCCCCACCCCCCCCCCCCCCCACCCCCCCCCCCCCCCACCCCCCCCCCCCCCCACCCCCCCCCCCCCCCACCCCCCCCCCCCCCCACCCCCCCCCCCCCCCACCCCCCCCCCCCCCCACCCCCCCCCCCCCCCACCCCCCCCCCCCCCCACCCCCCCCCCCCCCCACCCCCCCCCCCCCCCACCCCCCCCCCCCCCCACCCCCCCCCCCCCCCACCCCCCCCCCCCCCCACCCCCCCCCCCCCCCACCCCCCCCCCCCCCCACCCCCCCCCCCCCCCACCCCCCCCCCCCCCCACCCCCCCCCCCCCCCACCCCCCCCCCCCCCCACCCCCCCCCCCCCCCACCCCCCCCCCCCCCCACCCCCCCCCCCCCCCACCCCCCCCCCCCCCCACCCCCCCCCCCCCCCACCCCCCCCCCCCCCCACCCCCCCCCCCCCCCACCCCCCCCCCCCCCCACCCCCCCCCCCCCCCACCCCCCCCCCCCCCCACCCCCCCCCCCCCCCACCCCCCCCCCCCCCCACCCCCCCCCCCCCCCACCCCCCCCCCCCCCCACCCCCCCCCCCCCCCACCCCCCCCCCCCCCCACCCCCCCCCCCCCCCACCCCCCCCCCCCCCCACCCCCCCCCCCCCCCACCCCCCCCCCCCCCCACCCCCCCCCCCCCCCACCCCCCCCCCCCCCCACCCCCCCCCCCCCCCACCCCCCCCCCCCCCCACCCCCCCCCCCCCCCACCCCCCCCCCCCCCCACCCCCCCCCCCCCCCACCCCCCCCCCCCCCCACCCCCCCCCCCCCCCACCCCCCCCCCCCCCCACCCCCCCCCCCCCCCACCCCCCCCCCCCCCCACCCCCCCCCCCCCCCACCCCCCCCCCCCCCCACCCCCCCCCCCCCCCACCCCCCCCCCCCCCCACCCCCCCCCCCCCCCACCCCCCCCCCCCCCCACCCCCCCCCCCCCCCACCCCCCCCCCCCCCCACCCCCCCCCCCCCCCACCCCCCCCCCCCCCCACCCCCCCCCCCCCCCACCCCCCCCCCCCCCCACCCCCCCCCCCCCCCACCCCCCCCCCCCCCCACCCCCCCCCCCCCCCACCCCCCCCCCCCCCCACCCCCCCCCCCCCCCACCCCCCCCCCCCCCCACCCCCCCCCCCCCCCACCCCCCCCCCCCCCCACCCCCCCCCCCCCCCACCCCCCCCCCCCCCCACCCCCCCCCCCCCCCACCCCCCCCCCCCCCCACCCCCCCCCCCCCCCACCCCCCCCCCCCCCCACCCCCCCCCCCCCCCACCCCCCCCCCCCCCCACCCCCCCCCCCCCCCACCCCCCCCCCCCCCCACCCCCCCCCCCCCCCACCCCCCCCCCCCCCCACCCCCCCCCCCCCCCACCCCCCCCCCCCCCCACCCCCCCCCCCCCCCACCCCCCCCCCCCCCCACCCCCCCCCCCCCCCACCCCCCCCCCCCCCCACCCCCCCCCCCCCCCACCCCCCCCCCCCCCCACCCCCCCCCCCCCCCACCCCCCCCCCCCCCCACCCCCCCCCCCCCCCACCCCCCCCCCCCCCCACCCCCCCCCCCCCCCACCCCCCCCCCCCCCCACCCCCCCCCCCCCCCACCCCCCCCCCCCCCCACCCCCCCCCCCCCCCACCCCCCCCCCCCCCCACCCCCCCCCCCCCCCACCCCCCCCCCCCCCCACCCCCCCCCCCCCCCACCCCCCCCCCCCCCCACCCCCCCCCCCCCCCACCCCCCCCCCCCCCCACCCCCCCCCCCCCCCACCCCCCCCCCCCCCCACCCCCCCCCCCCCCCACCCCCCCCCCCCCCCACCCCCCCCCCCCCCCACCCCCCCCCCCCCCCACCCCCCCCCCCCCCCACCCCCCCCCCCCCCCACCCCCCCCCCCCCCCACCCCCCCCCCCCCCCACCCCCCCCCCCCCCCACCCCCCCCCCCCCCCACCCCCCCCCCCCCCCACCCCCCCCCCCCCCCACCCCCCCCCCCCCCCACCCCCCCCCCCCCCCACCCCCCCCCCCCCCCACCCCCCCCCCCCCCCACCCCCCCCCCCCCCCACCCCCCCCCCCCCCCACCCCCCCCCCCCCCCACCCCCCCCCCCCCCCACCCCCCCCCCCCCCCACCCCCCCCCCCCCCCACCCCCCCCCCCCCCCACCCCCCCCCCCCCCCACCCCCCCCCCCCCCCACCCCCCCCCCCCCCCACCCCCCCCCCCCCCCACCCCCCCCCCCCCCCACCCCCCCCCCCCCCCACCCCCCCCCCCCCCCACCCCCCCCCCCCCCCACCCCCCCCCCCCCCCACCCCCCCCCCCCCCCACCCCCCCCCCCCCCCACCCCCCCCCCCCCCCACCCCCCCCCCCCCCCACCCCCCCCCCCCCCCACCCCCCCCCCCCCCCACCCCCCCCCCCCCCCACCCCCCCCCCCCCCCACCCCCCCCCCCCCCCACCCCCCCCCCCCCCCACCCCCCCCCCCCCCCACCCCCCCCCCCCCCCACCCCCCCCCCCCCCCACCCCCCCCCCCCCCCACCCCCCCCCCCCCCCACCCCCCCCCCCCCCCACCCCCCCCCCCCCCCACCCCCCCCCCCCCCCACCCCCCCCCCCCCCCACCCCCCCCCCCCCCCACCCCCCCCCCCCCCCACCCCCCCCCCCCCCCACCCCCCCCCCCCCCCACCCCCCCCCCCCCCCACCCCCCCCCCCCCCCACCCCCCCCCCCCCCCACCCCCCCCCCCCCCCACCCCCCCCCCCCCCCACCCCCCCCCCCCCCCACCCCCCCCCCCCCCCACCCCCCCCCCCCCCCACCCCCCCCCCCCCCCACCCCCCCCCCCCCCCACCCCCCCCCCCCCCCACCCCCCCCCCCCCCCACCCCCCCCCCCCCCCACCCCCCCCCCCCCCCACCCCCCCCCCCCCCCACCCCCCCCCCCCCCCACCCCCCCCCCCCCCCACCCCCCCCCCCCCCCACCCCCCCCCCCCCCCACCCCCCCCCCCCCCCACCCCCCCCCCCCCCCACCCCCCCCCCCCCCCACCCCCCCCCCCCCCCACCCCCCCCCCCCCCCACCCCCCCCCCCCCCCACCCCCCCCCCCCCCCACCCCCCCCCCCCCCCACCCCCCCCCCCCCCCACCCCCCCCCCCCCCCACCCCCCCCCCCCCCCACCCCCCCCCCCCCCCACCCCCCCCCCCCCCCACCCCCCCCCCCCCCCACCCCCCCCCCCCCCCACCCCCCCCCCCCCCCACCCCCCCCCCCCCCCACCCCCCCCCCCCCCCACCCCCCCCCCCCCCCACCCCCCCCCCCCCCCACCCCCCCCCCCCCCCACCCCCCCCCCCCCCCACCCCCCCCCCCCCCCACCCCCCCCCCCCCCCACCCCCCCCCCCCCCCACCCCCCCCCCCCCCCACCCCCCCCCCCCCCCACCCCCCCCCCCCCCCACCCCCCCCCCCCCCCACCCCCCCCCCCCCCCACCCCCCCCCCCCCCCACCCCCCCCCCCCCCCACCCCCCCCCCCCCCCACCCCCCCCCCCCCCCACCCCCCCCCCCCCCCACCCCCCCCCCCCCCCACCCCCCCCCCCCCCCACCCCCCCCCCCCCCCACCCCCCCCCCCCCCCACCCCCCCCCCCCCCCACCCCCCCCCCCCCCCACCCCCCCCCCCCCCCACCCCCCCCCCCCCCCACCCCCCCCCCCCCCCACCCCCCCCCCCCCCCACCCCCCCCCCCCCCCACCCCCCCCCCCCCCCACCCCCCCCCCCCCCCACCCCCCCCCCCCCCCACCCCCCCCCCCCCCCACCCCCCCCCCCCCCCACCCCCCCCCCCCCCCACCCCCCCCCCCCCCCACCCCCCCCCCCCCCCACCCCCCCCCCCCCCCACCCCCCCCCCCCCCCACCCCCCCCCCCCCCCACCCCCCCCCCCCCCCACCCCCCCCCCCCCCCACCCCCCCCCCCCCCCACCCCCCCCCCCCCCCACCCCCCCCCCCCCCCACCCCCCCCCCCCCCCACCCCCCCCCCCCCCCACCCCCCCCCCCCCCCACCCCCCCCCCCCCCCACCCCCCCCCCCCCCCACCCCCCCCCCCCCCCACCCCCCCCCCCCCCCACCCCCCCCCCCCCCCACCCCCCCCCCCCCCCACCCCCCCCCCCCCCCACCCCCCCCCCCCCCCACCCCCCCCCCCCCCCACCCCCCCCCCCCCCCACCCCCCCCCCCCCCCACCCCCCCCCCCCCCCACCCCCCCCCCCCCCCACCCCCCCCCCCCCCCACCCCCCCCCCCCCCCACCCCCCCCCCCCCCCACCCCCCCCCCCCCCCACCCCCCCCCCCCCCCACCCCCCCCCCCCCCCACCCCCCCCCCCCCCCACCCCCCCCCCCCCCCACCCCCCCCCCCCCCCACCCCCCCCCCCCCCCACCCCCCCCCCCCCCCACCCCCCCCCCCCCCCACCCCCCCCCCCCCCCACCCCCCCCCCCCCCCACCCCCCCCCCCCCCCACCCCCCCCCCCCCCCACCCCCCCCCCCCCCCACCCCCCCCCCCCCCCACCCCCCCCCCCCCCCACCCCCCCCCCCCCCCACCCCCCCCCCCCCCCACCCCCCCCCCCCCCCACCCCCCCCCCCCCCCACCCCCCCCCCCCCCCACCCCCCCCCCCCCCCACCCCCCCCCCCCCCCACCCCCCCCCCCCCCCACCCCCCCCCCCCCCCACCCCCCCCCCCCCCCACCCCCCCCCCCCCCCACCCCCCCCCCCCCCCACCCCCCCCCCCCCCCACCCCCCCCCCCCCCCACCCCCCCCCCCCCCCACCCCCCCCCCCCCCCACCCCCCCCCCCCCCCACCCCCCCCCCCCCCCACCCCCCCCCCCCCCCACCCCCCCCCCCCCCCACCCCCCCCCCCCCCCACCCCCCCCCCCCCCCACCCCCCCCCCCCCCCACCCCCCCCCCCCCCCACCCCCCCCCCCCCCCACCCCCCCCCCCCCCCACCCCCCCCCCCCCCCACCCCCCCCCCCCCCCACCCCCCCCCCCCCCCACCCCCCCCCCCCCCCACCCCCCCCCCCCCCCACCCCCCCCCCCCCCCACCCCCCCCCCCCCCCACCCCCCCCCCCCCCCACCCCCCCCCCCCCCCACCCCCCCCCCCCCCCACCCCCCCCCCCCCCCACCCCCCCCCCCCCCCACCCCCCCCCCCCCCCACCCCCCCCCCCCCCCACCCCCCCCCCCCCCCACCCCCCCCCCCCCCCACCCCCCCCCCCCCCCACCCCCCCCCCCCCCCACCCCCCCCCCCCCCCACCCCCCCCCCCCCCCACCCCCCCCCCCCCCCACCCCCCCCCCCCCCCACCCCCCCCCCCCCCCACCCCCCCCCCCCCCCACCCCCCCCCCCCCCCACCCCCCCCCCCCCCCACCCCCCCCCCCCCCCACCCCCCCCCCCCCCCACCCCCCCCCCCCCCCACCCCCCCCCCCCCCCACCCCCCCCCCCCCCCACCCCCCCCCCCCCCCACCCCCCCCCCCCCCCACCCCCCCCCCCCCCCACCCCCCCCCCCCCCCACCCCCCCCCCCCCCCACCCCCCCCCCCCCCCACCCCCCCCCCCCCCCACCCCCCCCCCCCCCCACCCCCCCCCCCCCCCACCCCCCCCCCCCCCCACCCCCCCCCCCCCCCACCCCCCCCCCCCCCCACCCCCCCCCCCCCCCACCCCCCCCCCCCCCCACCCCCCCCCCCCCCCACCCCCCCCCCCCCCCACCCCCCCCCCCCCCCACCCCCCCCCCCCCCCACCCCCCCCCCCCCCCACCCCCCCCCCCCCCCACCCCCCCCCCCCCCCACCCCCCCCCCCCCCCACCCCCCCCCCCCCCCACCCCCCCCCCCCCCCACCCCCCCCCCCCCCCACCCCCCCCCCCCCCCACCCCCCCCCCCCCCCACCCCCCCCCCCCCCCACCCCCCCCCCCCCCCACCCCCCCCCCCCCCCACCCCCCCCCCCCCCCACCCCCCCCCCCCCCCACCCCCCCCCCCCCCCACCCCCCCCCCCCCCCACCCCCCCCCCCCCCCACCCCCCCCCCCCCCCACCCCCCCCCCCCCCCACCCCCCCCCCCCCCCACCCCCCCCCCCCCCCACCCCCCCCCCCCCCCACCCCCCCCCCCCCCCACCCCCCCCCCCCCCCACCCCCCCCCCCCCCCACCCCCCCCCCCCCCCACCCCCCCCCCCCCCCACCCCCCCCCCCCCCCACCCCCCCCCCCCCCCACCCCCCCCCCCCCCCACCCCCCCCCCCCCCCACCCCCCCCCCCCCCCACCCCCCCCCCCCCCCACCCCCCCCCCCCCCCACCCCCCCCCCCCCCCACCCCCCCCCCCCCCCACCCCCCCCCCCCCCCACCCCCCCCCCCCCCCACCCCCCCCCCCCCCCACCCCCCCCCCCCCCCACCCCCCCCCCCCCCCACCCCCCCCCCCCCCCACCCCCCCCCCCCCCCACCCCCCCCCCCCCCCACCCCCCCCCCCCCCCACCCCCCCCCCCCCCCACCCCCCCCCCCCCCCACCCCCCCCCCCCCCCACCCCCCCCCCCCCCCACCCCCCCCCCCCCCCACCCCCCCCCCCCCCCACCCCCCCCCCCCCCCACCCCCCCCCCCCCCCACCCCCCCCCCCCCCCACCCCCCCCCCCCCCCACCCCCCCCCCCCCCCACCCCCCCCCCCCCCCACCCCCCCCCCCCCCCACCCCCCCCCCCCCCCACCCCCCCCCCCCCCCACCCCCCCCCCCCCCCACCCCCCCCCCCCCCCACCCCCCCCCCCCCCCACCCCCCCCCCCCCCCACCCCCCCCCCCCCCCACCCCCCCCCCCCCCCACCCCCCCCCCCCCCCACCCCCCCCCCCCCCCACCCCCCCCCCCCCCCACCCCCCCCCCCCCCCACCCCCCCCCCCCCCCACCCCCCCCCCCCCCCACCCCCCCCCCCCCCCACCCCCCCCCCCCCCCACCCCCCCCCCCCCCCACCCCCCCCCCCCCCCACCCCCCCCCCCCCCCACCCCCCCCCCCCCCCACCCCCCCCCCCCCCCACCCCCCCCCCCCCCCACCCCCCCCCCCCCCCACCCCCCCCCCCCCCCACCCCCCCCCCCCCCCACCCCCCCCCCCCCCCACCCCCCCCCCCCCCCACCCCCCCCCCCCCCCACCCCCCCCCCCCCCCACCCCCCCCCCCCCCCACCCCCCCCCCCCCCCACCCCCCCCCCCCCCCACCCCCCCCCCCCCCCACCCCCCCCCCCCCCCACCCCCCCCCCCCCCCACCCCCCCCCCCCCCCACCCCCCCCCCCCCCCACCCCCCCCCCCCCCCACCCCCCCCCCCCCCCACCCCCCCCCCCCCCCACCCCCCCCCCCCCCCACCCCCCCCCCCCCCCACCCCCCCCCCCCCCCACCCCCCCCCCCCCCCACCCCCCCCCCCCCCCACCCCCCCCCCCCCCCACCCCCCCCCCCCCCCACCCCCCCCCCCCCCCACCCCCCCCCCCCCCCACCCCCCCCCCCCCCCACCCCCCCCCCCCCCCACCCCCCCCCCCCCCCACCCCCCCCCCCCCCCACCCCCCCCCCCCCCCACCCCCCCCCCCCCCCACCCCCCCCCCCCCCCACCCCCCCCCCCCCCCACCCCCCCCCCCCCCCACCCCCCCCCCCCCCCACCCCCCCCCCCCCCCACCCCCCCCCCCCCCCACCCCCCCCCCCCCCCACCCCCCCCCCCCCCCACCCCCCCCCCCCCCCACCCCCCCCCCCCCCCACCCCCCCCCCCCCCCACCCCCCCCCCCCCCCACCCCCCCCCCCCCCCACCCCCCCCCCCCCCCACCCCCCCCCCCCCCCACCCCCCCCCCCCCCCACCCCCCCCCCCCCCCACCCCCCCCCCCCCCCACCCCCCCCCCCCCCCACCCCCCCCCCCCCCCACCCCCCCCCCCCCCCACCCCCCCCCCCCCCCACCCCCCCCCCCCCCCACCCCCCCCCCCCCCCACCCCCCCCCCCCCCCACCCCCCCCCCCCCCCACCCCCCCCCCCCCCCACCCCCCCCCCCCCCCACCCCCCCCCCCCCCCACCCCCCCCCCCCCCCACCCCCCCCCCCCCCCACCCCCCCCCCCCCCCACCCCCCCCCCCCCCCACCCCCCCCCCCCCCCACCCCCCCCCCCCCCCACCCCCCCCCCCCCCCACCCCCCCCCCCCCCCACCCCCCCCCCCCCCCACCCCCCCCCCCCCCCACCCCCCCCCCCCCCCACCCCCCCCCCCCCCCACCCCCCCCCCCCCCCACCCCCCCCCCCCCCCACCCCCCCCCCCCCCCACCCCCCCCCCCCCCCACCCCCCCCCCCCCCCACCCCCCCCCCCCCCCACCCCCCCCCCCCCCCACCCCCCCCCCCCCCCACCCCCCCCCCCCCCCACCCCCCCCCCCCCCCACCCCCCCCCCCCCCCACCCCCCCCCCCCCCCACCCCCCCCCCCCCCCACCCCCCCCCCCCCCCACCCCCCCCCCCCCCCACCCCCCCCCCCCCCCACCCCCCCCCCCCCCCACCCCCCCCCCCCCCCACCCCCCCCCCCCCCCACCCCCCCCCCCCCCCACCCCCCCCCCCCCCCACCCCCCCCCCCCCCCACCCCCCCCCCCCCCCACCCCCCCCCCCCCCCACCCCCCCCCCCCCCCACCCCCCCCCCCCCCCACCCCCCCCCCCCCCCACCCCCCCCCCCCCCCACCCCCCCCCCCCCCCACCCCCCCCCCCCCCCACCCCCCCCCCCCCCCACCCCCCCCCCCCCCCACCCCCCCCCCCCCCCACCCCCCCCCCCCCCCACCCCCCCCCCCCCCCACCCCCCCCCCCCCCCACCCCCCCCCCCCCCCACCCCCCCCCCCCCCCACCCCCCCCCCCCCCCACCCCCCCCCCCCCCCACCCCCCCCCCCCCCCACCCCCCCCCCCCCCCACCCCCCCCCCCCCCCACCCCCCCCCCCCCCCACCCCCCCCCCCCCCCACCCCCCCCCCCCCCCACCCCCCCCCCCCCCCACCCCCCCCCCCCCCCACCCCCCCCCCCCCCCACCCCCCCCCCCCCCCACCCCCCCCCCCCCCCACCCCCCCCCCCCCCCACCCCCCCCCCCCCCCACCCCCCCCCCCCCCCACCCCCCCCCCCCCCCACCCCCCCCCCCCCCCACCCCCCCCCCCCCCCACCCCCCCCCCCCCCCACCCCCCCCCCCCCCCACCCCCCCCCCCCCCCACCCCCCCCCCCCCCCACCCCCCCCCCCCCCCACCCCCCCCCCCCCCCACCCCCCCCCCCCCCCACCCCCCCCCCCCCCCACCCCCCCCCCCCCCCACCCCCCCCCCCCCCCACCCCCCCCCCCCCCCACCCCCCCCCCCCCCCACCCCCCCCCCCCCCCACCCCCCCCCCCCCCCACCCCCCCCCCCCCCCACCCCCCCCCCCCCCCACCCCCCCCCCCCCCCACCCCCCCCCCCCCCCACCCCCCCCCCCCCCCACCCCCCCCCCCCCCCACCCCCCCCCCCCCCCACCCCCCCCCCCCCCCACCCCCCCCCCCCCCCACCCCCCCCCCCCCCCACCCCCCCCCCCCCCCACCCCCCCCCCCCCCCACCCCCCCCCCCCCCCACCCCCCCCCCCCCCCACCCCCCCCCCCCCCCACCCCCCCCCCCCCCCACCCCCCCCCCCCCCCACCCCCCCCCCCCCCCACCCCCCCCCCCCCCCACCCCCCCCCCCCCCCACCCCCCCCCCCCCCCACCCCCCCCCCCCCCCACCCCCCCCCCCCCCCACCCCCCCCCCCCCCCACCCCCCCCCCCCCCCACCCCCCCCCCCCCCCACCCCCCCCCCCCCCCACCCCCCCCCCCCCCCACCCCCCCCCCCCCCCACCCCCCCCCCCCCCCACCCCCCCCCCCCCCCACCCCCCCCCCCCCCCACCCCCCCCCCCCCCCACCCCCCCCCCCCCCCACCCCCCCCCCCCCCCACCCCCCCCCCCCCCCACCCCCCCCCCCCCCCACCCCCCCCCCCCCCCACCCCCCCCCCCCCCCACCCCCCCCCCCCCCCACCCCCCCCCCCCCCCACCCCCCCCCCCCCCCACCCCCCCCCCCCCCCACCCCCCCCCCCCCCCACCCCCCCCCCCCCCCACCCCCCCCCCCCCCCACCCCCCCCCCCCCCCACCCCCCCCCCCCCCCACCCCCCCCCCCCCCCACCCCCCCCCCCCCCCACCCCCCCCCCCCCCCACCCCCCCCCCCCCCCACCCCCCCCCCCCCCCACCCCCCCCCCCCCCCACCCCCCCCCCCCCCCACCCCCCCCCCCCCCCACCCCCCCCCCCCCCCACCCCCCCCCCCCCCCACCCCCCCCCCCCCCCACCCCCCCCCCCCCCCACCCCCCCCCCCCCCCACCCCCCCCCCCCCCCACCCCCCCCCCCCCCCACCCCCCCCCCCCCCCACCCCCCCCCCCCCCCACCCCCCCCCCCCCCCACCCCCCCCCCCCCCCACCCCCCCCCCCCCCCACCCCCCCCCCCCCCCACCCCCCCCCCCCCCCACCCCCCCCCCCCCCCACCCCCCCCCCCCCCCACCCCCCCCCCCCCCCACCCCCCCCCCCCCCCACCCCCCCCCCCCCCCACCCCCCCCCCCCCCCACCCCCCCCCCCCCCCACCCCCCCCCCCCCCCACCCCCCCCCCCCCCCACCCCCCCCCCCCCCCACCCCCCCCCCCCCCCACCCCCCCCCCCCCCCACCCCCCCCCCCCCCCACCCCCCCCCCCCCCCACCCCCCCCCCCCCCCACCCCCCCCCCCCCCCACCCCCCCCCCCCCCCACCCCCCCCCCCCCCCACCCCCCCCCCCCCCCACCCCCCCCCCCCCCCACCCCCCCCCCCCCCCACCCCCCCCCCCCCCCACCCCCCCCCCCCCCCACCCCCCCCCCCCCCCACCCCCCCCCCCCCCCACCCCCCCCCCCCCCCACCCCCCCCCCCCCCCACCCCCCCCCCCCCCCACCCCCCCCCCCCCCCACCCCCCCCCCCCCCCACCCCCCCCCCCCCCCACCCCCCCCCCCCCCCACCCCCCCCCCCCCCCACCCCCCCCCCCCCCCACCCCCCCCCCCCCCCACCCCCCCCCCCCCCCACCCCCCCCCCCCCCCACCCCCCCCCCCCCCCACCCCCCCCCCCCCCCACCCCCCCCCCCCCCCACCCCCCCCCCCCCCCACCCCCCCCCCCCCCCACCCCCCCCCCCCCCCACCCCCCCCCCCCCCCACCCCCCCCCCCCCCCACCCCCCCCCCCCCCCACCCCCCCCCCCCCCCACCCCCCCCCCCCCCCACCCCCCCCCCCCCCCACCCCCCCCCCCCCCCACCCCCCCCCCCCCCCACCCCCCCCCCCCCCCACCCCCCCCCCCCCCCACCCCCCCCCCCCCCCACCCCCCCCCCCCCCCACCCCCCCCCCCCCCCACCCCCCCCCCCCCCCACCCCCCCCCCCCCCCACCCCCCCCCCCCCCCACCCCCCCCCCCCCCCACCCCCCCCCCCCCCCACCCCCCCCCCCCCCCACCCCCCCCCCCCCCCACCCCCCCCCCCCCCCACCCCCCCCCCCCCCCACCCCCCCCCCCCCCCACCCCCCCCCCCCCCCACCCCCCCCCCCCCCCACCCCCCCCCCCCCCCACCCCCCCCCCCCCCCACCCCCCCCCCCCCCCACCCCCCCCCCCCCCCACCCCCCCCCCCCCCCACCCCCCCCCCCCCCCACCCCCCCCCCCCCCCACCCCCCCCCCCCCCCACCCCCCCCCC